>NW_011340495.1:0-2155 GCF_000735185.1 Notothenia coriiceps | reverse complement strand
AGTTTGGAAAATTGCACAGTATTTCTCTATTTTAGTATACCTCAACAATGGAATTATGATCAGTGGAAATGGCCATGACATGTGACCTTTAAAGTGGACCTATCATGCTGTATTGGAAACATATATTGTCGGGCCATATCTATACAAAACATGTCTGTGAAGTTTTTTGCTTCAAATACCAAACAGATCCCTCATTGTAGCCATGCCTCATACTGCTCACCCCTCTTTTGCAGCCCTGTTAGAGAAACGCGGATTTTGGGTCCTTAGCTTGAAACAAAACAAAAAGAGGAGGCGGAGCTAATGCCTGATCAGAATTCTACTGGAGATTAATTTCAATTCTGCTTTGATAAAACGCCATCCTGTTCTAAACCACATCAAGGATTATTTCTGAAACAGTATGGAGCTCAAATACTTTTTCTCTTGCAGGTTTACCACAAGGTGAGTTCCTTTTTGTATTTCCTACTTTTTAAAAACACATGTTCTCTCCAGTAAAGGTTAGCTCTGAGTGTTAGCGAGGCTTGCTAATGTAAACACAGACCATATTACGTCCAAAACACGTCAGGCATTGTTTCTGATAGCAACTTTCTGTGGGTCCGCCGCCGATTTGACGTCATATCGGCAGCAAATCTGTATCCGCTCGTTGTAAAAGTATTGATTATTCACTATTCTGAAATGTCCTTGTTGTTCACTATTACTTATTTGCAGAGAACCCTGAACTTACCTGCATTTGGTCTGGCTCAATGGTGAAGTAAGTTCCCTGTAAAAAAAAAAAAGATTTGGTGAGCCATAAACATAACAGTGTAATTCTCTAGAATAAAATGCTAACATTGCAACACCGCCCTAAAGGAGAATCAGTTTTACGAGACAGTTTGTGCAACAAGATGAATATCAAAACCCACCCACTGATAAAGAGCAATAAAATATGTTATAAGATTTGTTTTACATTGATATTTCAGGTTAGGAAACTCTTACAAAAGCCATGTTCATCCTGGTGGATTGCAGCGTCCAGCGGGAACCCTGCCATAAAGAAAAACACAGATGTTTACTGTCAATGTATTTTAGGGCATCATATACTCTGTTAGCATAGCAGGAATCTATCTGACCACAGCAGGCTTGTGTTGTCATTCCCTGGAGAGAACAATGATGAATAAGTGGTAAATGTTTGCCATACTGTATATCTTCCATGTGTGTTTAAATGAAGAATGATTTCAGGAAGAATGAAGCTCAGGAATGTCTAATGTGGCATTGAGGTTTCCCATAATCACACGGTTGTGTTGAGTTTCGGCCAGAGGAGATGATAACAGGTAGTTAGGGGATTTTATAAGAGCACCATGACACAATATGTTGACCTTGTGCTGACTAAAACACTGGTCAGGCACAGTATGTACAATCAAGGCATTTACACAACTGTCAAATAGTGCAATTTAGTGCAATCAGGGCAGGATTTTTATCTCAAGCAAAGGCTTTTTGGTGCATGGAACATTTTACCTTCAAAAGGTATGCTGATAGTGATAGGAGTCATATTTATCCCCAAAAATATATTATTTAACTCTTAACTATATTTCTCGTCATAAGAACAACATCAATTTATTTACTCATTATCTTACTCAAATTTAAAGGCAATCAGACTTTACATAGAAACTTCCTCTGGAGGGAACACAGGGATGTTAGCCTTTGCAGACCATTGACATGCACAATAACGTATATGATAAACTACAGGAAAGGGAAAACCCCAAAAATAATAATAAAAGGGCCTCTTTAAAGCCAAAGTAGGCAAAAATCAAAGAGTCATAAGAATGATTTCAACTCATCCTGAAGGGGGCATGAATGGATGAACCAAATGTTGTGGGATTGGACCATTGATGGAGCAACATTGCCATGCACAGGGGTGCACAAAAGTGGTACGCAGGTGCGCGGCAATAATCTGAAATGCATAACGTCACTTGTGTCACAAAGCGCATTTGCGTACCGACGTACTTGTGAAGCTTTTCCAGAAGGCGGTTAGATCACCGGACGACAGAGTCGGTCTCCGTGTGCACAGACAGGGCTGCTGCTAACGTCGGTCTGTACAGCAGCACTGCGCTAAAACAGCTGATCACAACGTTCACACGCTCTGTGTCCCCCCCCCCCTTGACATTCGCGATACAGAGGGCTT
>NW_011340494.1:0-3603 GCF_000735185.1 Notothenia coriiceps | reverse complement strand
TTTTATCTTTATACTTTAAGTTAAATCATGATTAAACAGTCAGAAGCAGGGATGCAAACTCATCAGGTATGAAAAAGGTGACAAGAATCCGAGCCTCCCGACACCACGGAATGTCGGCTTTAAAATTAGGAATAACAGATGATTTTAGCAGTCAGAACAACTAAAGCAGCAGTGATAATAATAACAGAAACGCCAAAGAGTCACATCTAATAGAAATATATAAAAGCATTTATTTTAATTGTGTAAGTGTGTCTAACAGCTGTTCACCAGTGGTCCAGTCTGTGCCACAGTGACTCCGCACAGTTACTGTTAACAAATGCTTTACTCCGGATCAACTCACCTTTGATGGCATTGATGTATTGGACGTCAAGTCCTGCTTTGTCCCCTCCAGTGTCAATATAAAATGTGGCATCATCCTTTGGATTGATGCGTCTCCGCCTTTGCATCTTGACTTTGATGGTTTATTATAGCTGTGAAAAAGAGTAAGGGTTCATATGTCCTGTCCTCAGCTCCAGTTGAATACAATGTTTACAAAACACAAATAAACCGGAGGCTCCTAAACAGTTCATACCTCCATTTAAGTAAAACGTTCCAATCAATTACTGGGACAGTCCATTCTTCATTCACATCACCTAAGATTACCGGGAGGCTCCGGTTAAATAAACCGGAGGCTCCTTATAAACTACCGGGAGGCTACACATCAACTACAGTCCATACCTTGCGTCCTCAGCTCTGGTGATTGAAATTCATACATTAATAAAAAATACAGGAGTCTAATCTTGCCTTGTTTTTCCCCAAACTAAGCTGCTTTCTACATTAATTCATCTTCAATCAAAAAACAAAACATACTTCAGCTGCCGACATTATTTCTTTAGCATTACTCTTAGCTCGCATTTACACATGCTAGCAGGGCAGTCCCTCCCTACACGTAAATCACGCAGACCTCGCGGAGGGGGCCTCGCCTTGCGGTGCCACTAGCAACCCCCTCCCCCGTTGACGCTCGCGATACAGAGGGCGTCATCATATAACTTTGCGTGGGGCCACAAGTTGGCCAGGGACGGCCCTGCATGCTAGCATACTCTGAAGCACACACTCCAGATTATTAGCTCCGGTGCTACTAGTTCAATAAAAAAACATGCTCACATGCTAGCATACTCTGAAGCATGTGCAGCTAGCTCTGGTGCTACGAACTACTAAAAAAACATTTACACGTAGCCTATGCTATTTCATCAGCTGGCAATCAATAATAATATGGAGGTTAATTTTACACTTACTCATGTAAAATAAGCCATATCTACAAGTATGCAAGCTTCCCTGTTTGTGTTTAATAAGGCTATTGTAGCTCCATAATCCGTCTGTCTTTCCATGAGTCATTTAGAACGAAGAAAGTGAACGCAGCTGCAAGCATGCGTCTTGGACGTGACTTCTTGATATCGCCCACCCGGGAAAACCAGCCAATCACAGGGCAGCCCGCCAAATTGGACCATTTGTATAAAAAATTTGTATGGAACTGCAAACCTACCGACCACCAATGTGGTACGCTGTTCTATACACTGGGACACACTCAAAAACACGTTTAGTGGTACAAAAGGACTTACTTCGGCATAGTCCACATATACCACCAAGGTTCGCATATTGACAGTGGGTTGTCAGGTAAAATGGTATGGTATACCACATTGACCAACACAAACACACACACACACAGCAGGGTGCAGAGGGCACGTTGTGAAGAATGACCCTGCTGGGGCAGTTGAGGTAGATGGTCGTCCTCCAATCAGAAATTCAAATGTTCGACCCCAAGCTCCTGCAGTCGACCTGCTGATGTGTCTTTGGGCAAGATATTTTACCCCAAGTTGCTCCGGTTTGCCAACGATGTGTGAGTGTGTGTGAATGGCTGAATGCTGACCGGTATATGAAAAATTGTTTGAGGGGTCGCAGATATAAATACATTCAGTTTACCATTTATTTTCCGTCATCTCTTTCTCTATATTTGCATACACAGTAATGAGCCCCCTCGTCCCACTCTACTTTTCTTTGCAGAGCTTAAGCACCAATGGGGGAACACTCCAACATCCAGCGACAAAACTTTCCGTGACATTTTAGCTCCACATCTATCCTAGAGAGTCTGCTCAGTTTTAATTAGGCAGGGACTCGTACAAACATAATGGCGGCACAGAGCAATTTACCACCCTGACGCTCCTGCAGTACTCTTCTGTAAAGGGCTGGCTGTTAAACACAAAGAGGAAGGTCTTAGGAGGTACATACTGTGGAACAAATGTTTTGTGACTGCAAGGAGGGGAAATCCTTTTTTTATTATCACAATTTTATTGTGGAGATAGTAAAATAGTCTAGCAGTGGGAACACGGAAATGTTGATAACCCCAAAGTTTTATGTTAGAAATGTACACTGTTAAAAATGATTTGTTGACTCAACTTGAATAAGTCAAGTCATCTTGTTGCTTTGACTGAGTTAAGTTGTGTCAAGTTGATTCAACATTTATTGTCAAGTCTATTACACTTCAATACATTAGTTGATACAACTTGTAGTCTGTTGACACAACTTCATGTGTCAAGTTATTTGGACTAGAACATATTAGTTAAGATAACTTAAGAAGATGTTGGTTAAACTTATTTGATTGAGTTCTTAAAAATGTGTTAATCAACATGTACAACTGTGTTTGTTCAACTTCTAGTACCAAGTTAACTTACCAGGCTTACTACAAAGTTATACTATAAATCAACATGACAACTAGCTTAGTCTAAATTATATTAACACATGAAAAAATAGCTGAAAAGACATTTAAATCAGGACTGTTATTACAATATCAATAACTGAAGAAATGAAAAACTCCAACCCACACACTCATTAACTGTTCAGTGTTGCTTTTTAATTCAAATAAGTGTGTCAATGGATGTCAACATATCATAAAGACCTTACTTGGAACATGTAGACCAAACAAATAACACCCTCTAACACACCATTGTTTTTGCTCTGGGCTGCTCAAAAACTGAAATTACACTGTCCCAGAGATACAACTGTAATTTAGTGACTTGTTAAACAGAGTCCATTCTGAGGAGTAAGTGTTCAGGGTTGCTGCAGTAAAATGCAGTAAAACATACATAGAAAATTGTATCTCTCTTAACTTAACTGTCAGTCAGAACATCAAAACATTCTAACAGTACTGAAATATCCACTCTGTTCATGGTTGCTGTACGACATAAAATACATACTAGTGTCTCTCAGACACTTCCTCCAAATGGAGCAATAGAAAATGAAAACAAACTGGTGTGACCCGCTGAGTCATTTCTTTTCCTCTTAGAACAGTGGACAAATGACAAAAAAAATGAAGATGTATCCTTTGGGACAGATGCAGAGACATCTTCTTAGGCCATCTCTCTCACTGAGCAATTTATTCTTTAGAGAGTGGACCGTGGGAGTGCACGAGTCCAACCCAATTCCCATGAACAGGCGCTGAATCACCTCAAAGGTGTATTTCAAGTCTTTTGGATAGTCAAGGTTCAGCATGTACTGCAATCCCATCAGGTTCACAAAAGCATTGGGTACATCACCAAGGTGACGTATGACTATCCTTTCCTCGATCAC
>NW_011340493.1:0-2071 GCF_000735185.1 Notothenia coriiceps | reverse complement strand
CATTGATCTGTGATTTAAAGTGTTCTCCCTGATGCTTTACACACACACACACACACACACACACACACACGCGCGCACGCACGCACGCACGCACGCACGCACGCACGCACGCACGCACGCACGCACGCACACACACACACAGTCACACACACAAACAGTCACACACACACACACACAGTCACACACAGTCACACACACAAACAGTCACACACACACACGTTTCTGCTTCAAAGACACTGAGTCTCAATAAATCCGATATATCAGATATTGTTGTATTTATTTAATAAAAGATGAAAGTCCTTGAAATACTTCTATAAAGGTGTTATTTATATTTATATGAAAAGGGATTTCAAGGCTATTATTGACTCTTTGAAACCCTCTCTTTATGAGGATTCTTCCACATCGTTTTGCTGGTTTTATTTTGAAAATCCTGAGCGGAAATTGTAGCTTTTAAGTGGCTAGCTTTAACTCTGTTTGCTAACAGTTTATATCAAGGGTTAAATATTCTACTACTTTTGAACCCTCTTGCTATGGAGGCTTCCTAATGACTTCACGCGAAATCCCGTGACGTCATTAGGAAGCCTCTATGCGGAATCCTTTTTACTGTATTCATTTATAATGTTTATGTGAAAACAGTGTTTTAATTGCAGATTTTATTTTGAAAGTAATGAGCGGAAGTCGTGTGTTAGCTCCAGAGCGGCTAACTTTAGCTCTGTATTATGGTATTATCACAGGTTCTGGTTACTCGTTTATGGAACTTTATCTCATTCTGAATAATTCATAGTTTCTATTCATAGTCGTGTGTAGCTCCAGAGCGGCTAGCTTTAGCTCTGCGTGCTAACAGCAACAACAGCAGTTTTTAAGCTGAATTGTGTAATAAAAGCCATTAATAACAACATGGAGAGCTCGGCTCCGAAGAGGCGGGAGAGCAAGAAGTCCCTGCGGGTGAAAGTCATCAGTCTGGGCAACGCGGAGGTCGGGAAGGTGAGAAATACATCTCTTTTACACCAAAATACGGTCAGAAAACTCAGGATTTAACATCAGATTCTCCTCTAATTATCATGTTTTAGAGCAAGATAACTACATGTTTATTAAAAGCAACGTTTGAAAGGCTTTACATTGAATAAATACCTTTTTATTTATCTCCTGGTTTCCCTGTAATGATGCATACAACCTATCATTGACTGTAAAAATCACCCGGATTTACCTACAATTATTGTGACTAAAGCTACCGAATTAAGCTTTTTATCATTGATTACTATCTTCTTAAACGTATTTTATATAATAAGGACAATATTCACTTAAATTCGGCATACATATTACATTATAATAACTAATATTAACATATTTAATCATGTTTCTTCCTTCAGAAACCCTGCCCTTAAATCGGTAGATTTCTGAATGGAGTTTGGTGTTAAGAGCTGCAAACGTCCCTTTCTTATTTACTGATAATTAAAACACACAACAACAACAAAAAACATGTTTTCACAAAGACTGAAATCTTCTCTTAAATTCGGCGTATAAATAAACTCTTAAATATTTAATAATCAGTTTTGTTTGTAACCTTCCTCGTGCTGTTTTGGTTCAGCAGCTGTGAGATTCTGCCTAGCAACCAGGCAGCTTTCTGCCTAGCAACCAGGCAAATCATCCAGATAAAACATGTTTTTATAATAAATTAAATCTGATGTTTGTTTATTATTCATGCCGAATTCACCAGGAGCTCACAGTGAATCTGAAATAGTCATTAAAGCATGATTATAGTAATTTATTTGAGCATAAAACCTTTAAATCTTCATAAACTTCAATAATTGTGTGCCTAATGTCCTTAATTACGCTTTTATACATTTAGTTATAAGATTTTAACCATGTTTCTTATAGTAAGGTCAATATTCACTAATATTCGGCATACATGTTGTTACCCTATAATACATACAACTTGTGTATTTAATCTTGTGCCTTCATTCAGAAACCCAGCCTTTAAATTAGTGTTTTTCTGGATGGAGTTTGGTTTGAAATTAAACCTGATTTTCTTTCAGAGCTGCATTATTAAACGTTACTGTGAGAAGAGGTT
>NW_011340492.1:0-1873 GCF_000735185.1 Notothenia coriiceps | reverse complement strand
GGTTTGTGACTTTGCAGACCATTTAAATGCAGAAAAAGCTAACTAACACACAAGGGGATGGGTAATAACCAGAAAAGCATGATGGGACCTTTAAGCTATAAGCTAAATGCTAACATTAGCATGCTAACGTTACTTTTAACAGGTATATTATTTACTATGTTCACCATCTTGGTTTAGCATGCTAGCATGCTAATATTTGCTAAATAGCACTAAACGCTAAAGTACAGCTGATGGGAATGTGTTTAGTTAGTGCAGGTATTACAAATGTACAGTGACTACAATTGATCTTTTGGGGACTTTTCACCCATCAAATAATTTCCCTCCAAACCATAACCGTCAACTTCGTGGTCGTTTAGGCTATCATCAGAGTCAGCGAGCAAAAACTTCTGTAAAAAGATTAGAGATGTGAAAAAATAAGAAACTTTGTTGCGCTGATTGATGTATGAACCTTCTTTGTAAAATCATTATTGATGTAACAATCTGTTTCCACCAAAACCTCAGCCATACCTTTCAGATATAAAACTGTGAAGTTACAAAGATATCCTTACCAAGATTCACATTGGGAAAAATAATCATTGAATTGGCGCAAATGGAGTGGGATTTGAAGTTGGATTTTGGGAAGAATGCATCTCAACAACTCACAGAGACAGCTCTCACCTGGTATTATGATCCAAGAATCCGCAGGCTTTGTTTACCCTCTGAATTCATTCTGCAGAGGGAAGGAGCTTTAGAGGAGGCTTAAAAGAAGATGCTTGGTTGCATAAGTAACAGCCGGGCTCAACAGTGAGGCTGTCAAACTAGAATACAAGTTTAGAATAGTTTACTCAGAAAGTTTGGTGATTATCCAAGAGACACAAAGTGGATCTGTGAATGGCCAGAGATTTTATACCATCATATTGAGTACTCACATACAGTATTAGCCTAAGAGAAACCTCTTTGTGTCAACCAACATTAATAAGCATGGTAGATTCCTGAATGAGTTTATCAGACACAGAGCCAGAGAACGAAAAGTGTTAGTGGCCCCCCCCCCCAAAACAGCTTCAAAGAGACTACAAAGAGACACAAGGACTATAAAAATTGTCAAAACAACCACAAAGAGACAAATAATGACTACACCAGAGCTGCCAACATTGTGTTATAGAAAGTAGTAGCATGCCGAGCGGAGGAAGGCAATTTTTTTTCCGGCGGGGGGTCCGAGGTCCGCCGAAGCCCCCAGAATGCCCCCTTATTTCATTTTTACTTTACTTATTTCTATTTATCTTTTGTATTCAACTGTTTCTATTTTACTGTAAATTGTATGTATATATATTTCCCTATTCCTTTTCCTATCACCCTGCTGCTATAACATGTGCAATTCCCTTACAGGATTAATAAAAGTTATCTTATCTTATCTTATCAGAAGCCAGAGACTTTACATGCTCTGAGATGCAATCTAGGTCATATTAGGACATGTTTTTCTGCAAAGTAAATTTTTTGTGTATAATTTCTCCTTTTCCCTGTACTGTTGCACACAATTAAACACCAACATACACAAAAAAATATTTTTATTAACCGAACAGAATTCATCATGAAACAATACTGAACAATAACACATGAAAAACCTGTACACAGCCTTTTTTAGAACAGAGTTCAACTCAAGGGAACCTTTGGCTGTGACATGACCATCTGATCAACCTCTCACTTTAGATGGTCATAGGTTGCTGACTTGGCCTTGGCAAGAGTTGTCTTGGAGTACGCCTGCTTGTAGCAGACAGACCCCTTTGCCACCATGAATTGTTTGTGGGTAATGAGGTTACTCAGGGTCTCCATTCCCATACTAGGTCTGAACTCCGTTCTGTTTTTTGTGACAAGACTGAAGATGCGTTCGCAGTCT
>NW_011340491.1:0-2382 GCF_000735185.1 Notothenia coriiceps | reverse complement strand
AACACAGGCATACACACACACACACACACACACACACTCTCTCTCTCTCAAACACAGGCACACACACACACACACACACACACACACACACACACACACACACACACACACACACACACACACACACACACACACACACACACACACTCTCACTCTCACTCTCACTCTCATTCTCACTCTCACTCTCTCTCTCTCTCTCTCTCTCTCACACACACACACACACTATCTCACACACACACACACACACACACACACACACACACACACACACACACACACACACACACACACACACACACACACACACACACACACACACACACACACACAGTCATCCCATAGTTATGATGAATGGACAAATCCAAGCAAGGGTCACTGAGTGTGTCTGTGGGCCCTTTACTGTATTAGATCAAGCTGTGATTAAATATTAGGAGCTATTTTCTATCTCTCACTCTCTATCCCATCGCTCCATTGCTCCCCAAATACGCCCCAGCTAATTCATCACCCAACTCAAAGCCTATTTTTGTTACCGCCATGTGTATTCTGGGATCTTCGCACTGCTCAGAGAGAAAGATGAAAAGTGGAAGAGTTAAAGAGCGGGGTCCATCCCTGAGAAGTGGTGCCATGGTATAAGATTCTGTAGACCTGCTGTCTTTTTTGCGCCTTCCTTTATCACTTGATATTCTCCTCACTTGCTTCTTTCCACATTTGTAATTACTTTTGGGCAGTATAACAAACTAGGTGTTTTCAACTTTTTTTGAAAATACCTAAAATGAGAAGCAGACTACATCATAACTATAGGCAAATGAAATGATGTTGTCCCAATCTTTTTTCATTGTTGTAAGGTGTTGATCACAGTAAATGCTGTTAACTGTAGTGTTGTCGGTCTTTGCAGAGACAAAAATTATCGGTAAAATTGTCTCGTGTTCATAAAAATACAGTGTCTCATCCACCCACATTTATAATATGAATACGGACTTCTTATTATCATCGAATATATTAGGGATCAATCAAAGAGTGTTTACATAGGATGCATACTATCAACATCAATGATGTATAACATTTAGAGTCTAAGACATAAAACTGTGTCGCAGGGGAACAAAAAGTCCTCATTAAGCATTTATTTGAGGAGCTTGGCAAAGACGTGCCATACCTCTCACCGGCCCTCTACATTCTGCCTTTCTATTCAGAGTCCCTCCATCCACATTATAAATGTAACAGACCTGCTGTTTTCCCCAAAGGCTACAAGTATAAGTCTGGCGGTAAACCTTTTCATTTATTTGCATTCAATTGATACAATTGAAGGAAGAAAAAGCTTGCAAGTCCTCTGTCAACAGCTAGTTGAGGCTGTACATACAAACAGCAGCGTCTTTTCGCTAGCTGAATGCTATCAGCATGCTTACAAGATCTCATCTCATTAAGATGACACCTAAAAAGTTAAGCAGGTATCTTTTTTGAGTGGATAACGTTTGCTATATTAGCATGAAAGTAGTGCATGTGATTTTGGTTGTTGTATTTACAGTAGTACAAATACAGAGGTTTTGACCTAAACTTAGGTAAACAAGGGATCACCAATGTTGTTACAAAAAATCCTGGGTGGAACATAAATGTTGTATCAGTGGTTTTAGCAATCCAACCAATAGTTGTTAAGATATTTATCTCCGAACCAAATATGTCAACTTCATTTTGGGGCAACATGAAAAGCCGGGTGATCACTGTAGTCATTAGGATACATCGTCTGGGAACCATGAATGTCTCTATAAAGTTCTGTGCCAGTTCCTCAAGAAGATGTTTAGATATTTAGCAAGGTGAAAACTTTGACCTGTGTTAAAAGGTCATCCTAGTATTGCAGTATGATTCCTAATCCGAGGACCATATCTGGATACAATTTCACTGCAATCTTTCATGTATTTGTGAAGATATTTTAATCTGGACAAAGTGGTGAATAGACCTACTATCCACGTTGCCATCCCTAAACCCTGGCCTCTAGCATGGATAAAACCTTAAAAATAAAAATGGTAAACTTTAGGTAAATCCAATCAAGTTTACGTTTGCTTTGTATTTTCTTGTGGACATTGTTCTAATTCAATAATCAACATCCTTTAACATTTCTTCAGGAAGATAAACCTCTTTCAGCCCACAGCAGCCTAAACACTGCAATTTACTGTTATACTGTGTATATATATTACCCCTCTCAGACTAAAGACACGTAAAACAAGTGTTTAATCCAACTTCATTTATTTCTGAATGATTTAATTTGCTCTTGTTGATGAATGTGAAGCTGACAATTGAGCGGCCCGACCAAGCAAGGAGGCAGAGGCAGAACGTCCAAAAATACAACCCGGTTTGGGCATTTATTAAATGATCACAATGACACACAGC
>NW_011340490.1:0-3028 GCF_000735185.1 Notothenia coriiceps | reverse complement strand
AAAAGTACTCATAATGCAGATATCCTTTCAGAATAATATATATGATATGTTTTGATTATAATTATTGATGCATTAAAGTGTTATCAAAGCTGGTAAAGGTGCAGTTAGTTTTAATGACTTGTATTCTGCAGGTAGCTTATGAATTTACTCCAGGTGGAACTAAAGTCTGATTTAAGAGTTGATTATATTTCACATCATTAATCCAAATCTGTAAAGTAGCTAAAGGTATTAAAACAATTTAGTGGAAACAAAAATGGTAGAGGAGTAGAAGTACAATTTAAAAACTTAAGTACATCCTCAAAATCTTACTTAAGTCAATTCTTAGTTACTTCCACCACTGATCTTTTTTAATGTAAACATATTGATCTTTGCAGTGTGAACCATAGCATCTACAGCTGTTTAGGTTGTATTACACTCTATGAATACTGTGCAGACAAACTAATAATAGACTTTGAATGAGACAGGACAGCAAAGCAAATATGCTGTGGACAAGTTTCAGGGCGTGTGCAAACACTGCAATAAAAACAGTGGGGTGTGTGTGGAAAATATAAATGTTTAATGGGCTGTTCTTAAGATGTCAAAGAGATATAAATGTTTTTTTTTTATTTCCAAGTTTGTTCAAACTTATCTTAAACTGATAGTAGAATTTTTTAAGATAACAAAAGTTAAAATGTATATAAGAAATAATTATTCAATAGATAAATGATATATGATGACTAATAACAAATGTTTTTCTCATTATATAACCTGTCTTTGATATGTCTTCTATCTTGAAGTGTTGCATTATTTATTCATATTTGTATTTATTTACTTAATCACTAATTGATCCAACCCCATTTTAAATTGTGTACTGGTTTAACATAATGCTTGGTTACATTTATTATACATACTAGTAGATAATTATCCCTTATAGGCTGTATCTACGCTATTTTAGTTTACTTTTACATGTTTTTTTTCTATTTAATTAGCAGGAGGAAGTAGGCAATTCAACCCGAAGTACTGCAGAGTACCTCTAGAGGGCGACTAATCACTGTCTAATCTCAGTCCTACACATATTTAATCACATCAATAATTACTTTTGGGGACTCATCAGGTGACCATTAAGATCTTAAAATTGGGTTTTTATTTATTCTCCAAATGTCCAAATAAAAATTAAGCATTGACACAAAACAAAAGTTGAAATCTGTACTTACTTCAAAGTCAAAGTCAACTTTATTGTCAATCTCAAAATATGTTTGTACACACAGAAAGATTGAAATACTGGGTGGAGACTTTCAATAAATGCTATTTTCCAAGACATTTAAATACATATTAGAAAATGAATACAATCATTCACCTCTGAGCCTCCTGTACACAGAACATATTGGGTGGCATGTGTTGCTTCTATGTGGAGCACGTCCTCTCCTAATGTCTGTGTGTGACCTCTACAGATGCCCAACACATCAGACAAGAGCATGCAGGTTTGCTACTGCGGATGGTCCAAAGTCACCACCTACCAGGGTCTGAGGACTCACCAGGGGAAGATGGGATGCACACCGATGGGAATGAGTATCCCTGAGAGTGACCAATTCAGATTCACAAGATACATGTTTGCTAACATTGGACCGTCAATCCAAATAGAAGAACCTCTGAAAGATATCCTCGGCCCTTATCTGGAGATCGGTGAGTGCTACATATTTTTAGTTATAACTGATGTCTTTCATTAAACTGCTGCAGATAAGGGTCAAATGTAGAAAATATGAAGAGTGACAGTAACGGTTAAGAGCTCTCTCCCAAACATGGATGGTTGTCTTCTACAGAAATAACGGCATTTTCTAGAAAAATATTGGTTTTCTTATTATGTTTTTCAGATCATCAACAGTTCATGTGGAGAAATGCCGTGGAAGAATCCCGTCAAAACAACAGCGGACCAAATAACGGGGTTACTCCAGTCTGGGAGGTATATTCAAGCAAATATACATTACTTACATGTACACACAAATATTTGTTTTAAATGTTAGTTTCTATTGTTGTGAATTCTTCCACAACACTGGCCCCTTGATTCGCTCTACATTGACAACTAACTTTCTACCGTAAAAAAATATTTCAATCTTTTTTTTATGTCCTGGCAGCGTGTCATTTACAGCAGGAAGTAGTCAAGACCCCACAAAAAATACTCTAGAGTACCCCTAGAGGGTGACTACTCCCTGCCTAAATTCTACAAATCAATGCTTCAAACCCCACAGACCGACATCAAAAAAATAATCAAACAAATAATCAAACAAATACAACGAAGACAATTACTTGGTCTTACTGAATTGAGGAATTTTCATGGCTATAGTTTCACAGAACATATTGAGAAGAAATTGTTGCTTTTACAAATGTGTTAGTGCTTTCTAAATGTGTGTGTGTGACTTCTACAGATACCCCAAACATCAGATGAGAACCTCCTGGTTACGACCTACCAGGGTCTGAGGACTCACCAGGGGATGATGGGATGCACACAGAGGGGATATAGTATCCCTCAGAGTGACCAGTTAAGATTAACAAGTTCCCTTCATTCAGCCGCTAACGTTGGACCTTCAACCTTCGAGCCTCTGAAGGATATCTTTGGCCCCTCTCAAACGTTTGGTGAGTGACAAACAGCTGATTATATTTTGTAAATAGTATGTTTTTACTCATTCAATGTCTGCAAATGATGCATGAGGGCAATTTCACGCTCTTAAAAAACTGAGTTTACAAAACAAATCTATTCCCAGAGAGTAAACAGATTACTTGGGGAAGACCCCTGGAAGAATCTCCTCAACAGGATGGCGGACCAAATAACTCCATTGCTTCAGCAAGGGGAAAGGTATACTCAAGTAAAAATATATAGATCAAATGTATTAAATATATCCCTGAAGGAAGAAACCCTAACCCTAACCCATTATAAAATGACAGAATGTACCTGTTGCTTCAAACTTCACAACCCAGACGGCCGCTCCAGCTGCAGAAGCCACACTGAACGACACAAATCAATTATGTATGCATTCATCTTTGTACTTTATCA
>NW_011340489.1:0-2830 GCF_000735185.1 Notothenia coriiceps | reverse complement strand
ATGTCCGCGATACGGTGACTCACAGTGTCGTTTGAGAGTGGGATGGTCAGCAGCTTTTTTGCAGCGGCCTCTCCGACCATCTCACGGCACATATCAACAGCGGCAGGCAGAACCAACTCCTCCGCTATGGTGAATGCTTTCTTACTCTGTGCCACACGTCTGGCTACGAGGTAGCTCGCTTTCAATGCACATTTAGAGTTGCTTGTCAGTGACACGACAGACCTTTTCTGCATCTGCAGCCCACTTTCCTTCCTCTTAAAATATTCCACCGGCTTTCCCACGAGATTCGGGTGCTTGGTCTCTAGATGCCGCTGTAGTTTTGAGGGCTTGAGGGCTTCGTTGGACAGCATTAGCCCACACTCCACACACTGGGCTTTTGGCACTGCCTCTGTTCCTCCATTTACGAAACCGTATTTAATGAAGTCGAGATTGTATTTCCGTAAAAACTTTGTCTTTTGGGTGGGGGGGTTGGCAGGACATTCGTCTTCATTTTTTCTTTTTAAAAACTTCTCCATTTTTGCCGCTTCATCTATGTGTATTGGCGCTTGTTAACAACTGAGTGGTAATAAAGATACATTGACAAAAAAAAAAACGCCACCACGTGGTCGAAAGGTGCACGCAGTCTCGCGGCCCTTGCGGCCCACAGGTGCAAAACTGAAAGTTTTTTGTGGCCCTCTGGGGGGCGCTGGCGGCCCAAGTGTGGGCCGCGGCCCTATGGTTAAGAATCACTGATATACATTTGAAAGACAAATCAAATTCTGAATGATCTGTAACATCCAAAATGTTGTGTATCTTTTATAGTGTATTTCTATATAGGCATGTTCAACACACATTCTGGTTGGTCCTACATGTACTCTACCATATTCTTTTGATCAACAGCAACATGCATGCACCTTTCATATGATACAACCACAGAACATAATGCGCAAACATATACTTTATATATATATATATATATAAGTTGCTAACACTGCATAGGGACCTTTTTTTTACATTTGCCACACACACACAAAATGATGGGATTGAAATCGTAGCAACCTTTACAGGTCTCCCATGTGAAATAGGGCTGTTTATTTGTAGTCATGTGTGTATGCATGACTTATTTACATGGAATATGTTACGCTGCACTGCCGGCAGGTGTTAGAGACACCGGTTGAATCAGTCCTGATGCTCTTCTGCATTTATTTCTTTGTGGGAGCGAGTTTGTGAATACATTGGTCATGTCAAGAAGCCTCAGTGGAATGCAAACACTAATCATCTGTGCAGGAATCATCAAATCAAAATGTCTGGATGTCTTTATGTGTGGCTTCAGAGACAGACTGTGCTGCAGAAGTATAATCTGTATCTGTAGGTTAAGAGTACTTACCGTGTCGAGAGTCTCCAAACTAGTGTCTCTGTGTCTCATTAAAAGCACGACAGCTGGGTGTTGAGCGGTGTATTATTATTAGGAGGACTGAGAATGGTCTAGAATGTTGATTCACACATTTGGTACACTCTGGCTCTGCAAAAGATAAGGAAGGACACATGCAGAATGCAGGAGAATTCAGGCTTTGAATAAGAAGACGCTCAATTTAATTCAATGTCAAAGTTCATGTTTCCTCTCAACCAATTTTTCCAGCAATCTTTTTTTTTTTGCCATCAAGTTTCGATAAGCTTGGGTTGATATTATTTTACAACCACTGCAATTGCTTTAGAACATTACAGATATGAAAAGAGCCTTTTATGCTTATAAATTGGCTATATTGTTTACATTTTTTCACAGCAGTGCTTTTTGACTCACTGCAAGTTTTATAAATATCATAATGAAATAGATTTTTATACTAAGTAACTATGCACCTTTTTCAGTATATAGTAACAATCGAGTCATTTCTATGTAAGTCCACTGTCTGCCTCTTTCACAGCTTGAACTCTGTCTAGTTTTTGAAAAATATGAGTCCGCATTATTCAAGGAATTTCTCCCTGCACATCTCAGTGAGAGTCTTGTGATGTTACAGAAGCCTTCACCTTTTGCCTTTTTCAAATATTCCAAAAGATGTTCTGTGAGGCTGATGTCTGGTGACTGTGAAAGGAAAGTCATGCATGTCAGCAATCTTTACTCTTGCCTTGACTTCAAACAGAACTGGCACAGCATCACTGCATGTTTAGAGCCATTGTCCTGCTGGAAAATGGATCATTTTCTGCACAATTTCAAGGCAGAAGGGATGGCATGCCTCTGAAGAATAGAGTGGTATTTCCCTGTGGTCAGTGTGTGGTTCATCCTGTGTGAATCAACGGTTCCACAAAAGGCAAAATGTCCGCACACCTGGATATACCCACCCCTACATTTGACTGCAGGCTGTATGCCCTGCTGCATTAACCTCTCATGTGGTGAAAGGCCTGCGTGGTCTTGCTTTGGATGAAAATGAACTCCATCTGTGAAAATCTCTGCAGCGTGGGTTGCTGACACTGCCTCTGCAAAAAGTTTCAATTCACCGGCATTTTGGAGCTTCCATAGTCAAGAATAATTCAGAGCTGAACTGATCTGGTGACATTTTTACGATCAAATGAAAGCTGTTTTTATAAAGTAAAGCTTTGTGTGTGCAAGGCTGATCTCCAACATGTTCATCTTTTGTGTGCTCATTAGTGACAATGCTCAAGGATTTTTCAGTCCCCGTCCACACAGAGAAGTCTCTGATTTTCTCCGCAACACCGCTCACAACAACATCAATAGAGGACTGCGTCGGGTAGTTTTTAATTATACGAAGCCAGATTAAATTAAAGAACTACTTCTCCAACCTTGTACCTTTCTCCAGAGTGCCGTGGTGCATTGTTTATTAATGTGTTTCAGCTG
>NW_011340488.1:0-2496 GCF_000735185.1 Notothenia coriiceps | reverse complement strand
AATCTTCCAGTTTGTGTGTACCGAGAGATCGACATACCGTTTCCCACAATCCCGAATATAAAAAGAAATGTATATAAAAAGATGTGTGTAAATATATATATACACACACAGTCAAAGACACATTTTCAGTTACAAGCAGTTACAAGTGCGCCGGTGAAGATGGCTGCATTGTCTCTTGGCTCCTCTCCAACTGAGGAGCCTGGGACCTAAGAGGTTCATCGTCATGACTACACTGTAGCTACAGTATGTACGCATGACCAGTAAAAGCCTAGAGCCTTGAACCTTGATTAAGACCTAAATAGAAACACAACAGTCTGAGCTTTATTGCAGGATTGTCCATAGCAGGTTGCTCACCGTCCTGATGTGAACCTCCTCTGTGTTGCAGCGAGCTCTCTGGACTTCCTGATGAGTGATGGTGAAGACGACGCCTCCTTCCTGTCTCTGCCCAGCCTCTCTCACCGCCCCTCTCTGAGCGCAGAGCTGAGCGAAACAAGCGCCCCCAGCCAGCAGCTGCTCATACAGGTGCGCTAAACATCCACTACAGTCAATTATCTGAACAGTAAATAATTGCTAGTCACTTCAGTGTGCATGTCACAAAATGAGATGCATTGTGGGACATGTAGTTTATGGAGAACGTATAATAAACGTATTATATTCTTTCAGAGCTCTTACGGGCCACATCAAATACGGCCTTGAGTTTGACACCCCTGCTCGGCACTGAAACCAATATTTTACCTTTTCAGTTGTGTTTTTATGTTAATATTAGACTTACTCTTGCCACATAATGTTTTACCTGAGCGATTATGACATCAGAATAAACCAGAATTCACTCACCGGTCACTTTATCAGGTTCAACTTGCCGGTACTGGGTTGGACCCCCTCTATGGTCGTCTGCACACCTTGATGTTGCCTTTCTATGATCGGACACTTTTGAGAAAAAAGTCAGATTTTGTAGGAAATGTGTCAGAATTGTTTTTATTTTAAAAAGTTAACATTCTGAGGGTTTCTGAAAATGCCAGAATTTAGAGATTTTATGAAAAATTCAGCATTTTTGAAAAAGTCAGAATTTGGTGAATAAAGTAAGGACTTTTAGATTTTGGAGAAAAAAGTATTTATTCTGAGAAAAAAAGTCAGAATTTTGAGATTTTTCTGAGAAGTCAGGATTTTGAGAAAATGAGTCAGAGTTTTTAGTTTTTTGAAAAAAGTCAAATATCTGAGATGAAGCAGTCTGGCATCTCTCCTCTGACCTCTGACCCCTGGCATCAGAAAGGCTCCCAGAGAACTGGACCAGTCTCTGTAACCCTAGAGACACACAACCAGTCACTTAGCTCCCCTTTCTTCCCCGCTCTGATGCTCCGTTTGAACTTCACCAGGTCCTCTTCACCATGCCTAAATGTATTTAGTTGCTGCCCTGTGATTGGCTGATTAGGTATATGTGTTAATGAACAGGTGTACCAGCCTTTAATAACTAGCTATGCAAATACTCTGATATACATGTATTACTCTATGAAACATGCAGCTGCCTGGTCGAGAAAGAGTGTAACAGGAAAATAAAGTGCACGTTTGAAATGCACGTGAAAGTTGTCTGTCTATTGTCGACGATTTAAAAAAAGTTGAAAACTGATGACTCACTGCTGACTCAGCACAAACTGTGTTTACGCCTGGCCTCGGGGGAAACCTCCTGTCGACCCGCTCGTCAAATCAGAGACTTCACTGTTGATCCACCCTGATGTTTTAGTTACTCTGCAAGTTATATACACACACGCGCACGCACGCACGCACGCACGCACGTACGCACACACACACACACGCACGCACGCACGCACGCACGCACGCACGCACACACAGCGGCAGCTCTGTAACTCTAAAGCAAACCTAATGTCCTTGGTGAAGGTCGTAATGAGAAGCACACATTGATAAAGATTATGCACTATTACGTGTTTTAGATTCTCCTTTTTACTTATGTTGTATCCTTTGTTTCGAGTATGAGCATGTTGTTGTAGCATCCTGAGATCTAACTGCTCTGTACCGCCCACGCTGTGAGAGTTGATCACTCCAGGCTTTGTGGGTAATGTTGCTTCAATGGATCTGAATCGTCTGCAAAGTCTGTTTCCTTCTCTCTCCTCGTGTCTGTCATTAAGTCTCTGTTGCTTCCTCTCTCATTGCTTCGTCCTCCATCTTTGTCCCGTCTCTCCTGGTCTGCAGAGGGTCACCTGGTGCTGGACCGCTGCCAACGTAAAGACACGAGTCTGCCTCGTAGCTCCTCCTCTTCCTCTTCCTCTTCCTGTACTCCTTTAGTCATCCTCTTCTCTTCACTCACCCACAGATGTAGATGTGATTCATGCTTCTTCCTCCTAGAAACAGCTCCTTAGTGCCACATGACATCACGACTAAAGTGTGTGTGTGTGTGTGTGTGTGTGTGTGTGTGTGTGTGTGTGTGTGCGTGTGTGTGTGTTTTGTAATGCTAAATTGAGTGTTTTTTTGTAATAATGTCGT
>NW_011340487.1:0-6573 GCF_000735185.1 Notothenia coriiceps | reverse complement strand
AGCACACTGGGCTCACAGGGAGGGGGCGGAGCTCCAACAAGCCGTTTAGGACAGAGAGTGAATACACATACTATACAGAGATGCTGTATGAGAAACCAATGTGAGTTTGGAACATTGAACAATATAAATCTATTCTCGTAGACCTCAACAATGGAATTATGATCAGTAGAAATGGCCATGACATGGGACCTTTAATTAGTGAGAATGGTGCAGAAATATGTCAACGCCATACATATTATATAGAGTAAGATAAAAACAGAATATGAAATGAAAAAGTGAAATTAAATTCTGTACAGTGGAATACAATGTTGGGTTTTCTAATACAATATAAACAAGTGTAAGTTTACATTTTTGTATACGTTACTTAAACACTGCTACTAATTATTCTACCACGGTGTACCTACTTTGTTGTGAATGTGTGTCTATGTCTAATCTTTTTAACTTTTCTTTTATCTACAATGCATCTTTACTGCCGTTACGCTTCAGACGTCCCCACTGTGGGAGAAATAAAGGATTTCTTGTTATGATAAATGTAGAGTGTGAACAAATGTATGTGTTCTGTAACATAAGTGGATATTTGGATTGGTCATCCCATTAAATATGATCCGTACATTCCACACTTCCTTTCACTCTCCCATCCGCTGTAGCAGCGTGAATGAGTCTCTTTACTGCCAGGTGTCCAGAGTGCAGTGAGAGCTGTCTGCAGCAGATTTAATCACAAGTCTGCAAACGTCAACTCAACCGTAACTCTTCAATTCAAACCATTTCCTCCTCCGTACCTCTCTCCTCTCGATCTCTTTGCGTCTCTCATCCTCTCTCTGTCTCTCTATCTCTCTCTGTCGATCCAGCTGTTTCTCCAGCTCGTGTTGCCGCCTCCTCTCCTGCTCCATGCGCTCGCGCTCCTGAGAAAACAAACAGCTCCTTTGTTTGTTTACGTGTCACTCCGATGCATTTTCATTTCCTCCTAGTTTCAACACTTGCTGTAAACGCAAATAAATGCCTGACTGATTCAATGTGGGTTAGTGAGGCTGTTAGGATAGGAGGAGGAGGAGGAGGAAAAGAACTCGCTTGTATATATACTCAGCTGCAAGCTAAAGTTCTGCTTTCAAAAAGGTACTTAAGTAAAAGTATTAGCACTAAAAAGTACTTTAACGACCAAAAGTGAAATTATTCGTTGATTGTTGCATTAATGTGTTCATCACTTCCATGTTGCACTTGGTGAAGTTGGGGGTAAATAAAGGACGTTACACACTATGGGTTAGCTGAACCTATAATATTAAAATATAATTTGTAACAATGACCTAAATCTGCAAAGTAACTGGTAACTAAATGTTTTTAAATTAATGTAGTGGAGTAAAAAGTACAACATTTGCCTAGAAAATGAAGTAACTTACAAGTATAAAGTAGCATAATGTAAAAGGTACCAGTTAGGGCTGCACGATATATCGTGTCGTGAAGATAATCGCGATATGCGCATGCACGATATTCACATCGCAGGACGCGCGATTTTAATTTTTTTTTATTTTTAGGATTTGCGATATTAAAGGTGGGTAAGTTTGAGAAACCGGCTCGAGATGCACTTTTTGTTATATTCCATGGAATGCTCTTAACATCGTGATAGCAATGAATATTTTAAGTGCTTTGACAAAAAATGTCATCTGGAAGCCGTGGCGCTGTAAAAAGCACGACCAATCATCTGAGCCGGCCCGGCTAAAGTAACTGGATGGCCTACCTGCCTGTCAGCCTTCCATCTGTGCACAAACTTATCTCGTGCCCTCATTGGTCATGTGCGCGTTGGTGTGTGTTGGAGGAGGGGCTCTGTAAGGAAGTGGCAGATTTTTTCCAGCTGTGTATTTTCAAATTCTACCGCACTCGAGCTGGTTCCTCCAAAAAAACCTACCCCACCTTTAAGCAGGCAAATTAACTCAAACACGTCATGTTACAATTATTTTGCTGCTTGCTACAAAAGGAAAACTGGCGCGGCTCTCATGTCAGGGGTACTTGAGTGAGTGACAGCAAACCACCAACCACAATCAAATCTCCAAAGCAAACGGACCCGGTGATTAAAGGTAAACACACTGAATAAAGTGTTTCATGTGTTTCTCCAGGGCAGTTCGGCGCTGCTAACCGAGCTAGCTCAGGTTGTTGCTCTGATAACTTAAGATCCAGACGTCCGTGACTAAAATCCTTCATCCGGTTAAATATAGTTCGAAAAAATACCAATTATATAAAGTTCAAGAAAGGATGGTTTGCGGTCTTTTCTTCAATTATTGTATGTTTTCATATCGCTGGGGGCAAAAAAATCGCAATGTCAGTTTTTTCCAATATCGTGCAGCCCTATTAAACGCTCACTAAAACACAGCAAAAACCAGATAGATGCATATACACTACTAAGATAAAAGTGCCTGCTTGTTTTGTACTGCCCTAAATGTAAAAGCTCACACCACAAATATTCTGAAATCGAATCCACTGAAGCGCTGATACTGGCGGTCGATCTGCACCCGAGATAGAGATATGCAAATGTGAGCAGATCCTCATACGCGTTCCCTTGTTGCCTTTGACCTCAGAGACCTCGACAGGAAGCGCGTGGTTAGTTTGTGGTGAGACAGTCACTGTAATGACTTCCCTGCAAGCTTCCTAGTGGTTTAGAAAAGTCAATAGAGAGAACGTTGAACCACAAGGCAACCTCAAATCTCACTTCTCTTTTGGTTAACGGCCAAATTAGTCATATCTCTGCTTCGGTTGTACAGTCACACCGAGTGTGTTTGAAACTGCTACAGCCTGTCACTGCACGCGGTTTGACTCAGATGGTTCATGTAGGGCTTTTTCAAGATTCAAGGCTTTTTGTGCTGCCTATTTCTATGTTTATAGAGTTGGGACATGTTTTTTGGCTCACAGTGAGCGCTCCTTGGTTTTGTTGGTTTGCTGGGGGCGTGTCAGAGTGAGCGCTCTCTGCTTTGCGAGGATCTTTGTAAACGGAGCACGGAGATCAACACATGGAGCAGAGACGTCATGTAAACTGTGTTCGTGTCTGTGATACTTGGAGACTGTTTGTCTGTGAGTTATTCATGTGCAATTTGGATGTGTTATGTGCAGAATCATTGAAGTTTGTAACTTTTGGTCTGAAGCTAGTTTAATGTGTGCTAATTTAGCTAATGGTGATCTGTGCTATTTCTAATATTGACGCTAATGATAGCTAATTCTTAATCGTAGTTTGTACAGTGCTACTTATATGTTATGTAAAGCCTGCATACTTATGTGTTTTATTTCTGTATTGTTACAGTTTTACAAAATAAAAGAAGAACAGTAAAGTGAAGAAAGAAAAGCTTGCATCTTTATTGGAGGACTTTTTAATGTTAGCTAACAGTCTAGCTAGCGCATATGGATACGTGCTGTAAGGGCAGAATACTTTTATTGTCATTCGTACTTAGCTACAGTGTAGATATGACAATGAAAATATTAGGTCACAGGCTCCTCCAACAGTGCAACACAACAAAACAGAAAAAATAGTGCAAGTAAATACAAATAAAATAGAATAGAAATAGTGCAAGGAGAAGCACTCGACGAAAAGTAAACAAACACTGAAATAATACGAAATAAAAGGATATTTTAGGAGCTTTTCTATGCAGATCCTTTTCTTCAGGCTGTGATATATTTCACGAGTGTCCCCGCTAGATTAGCATCATCGTGCACATCAAAATAAAAAATATACTCCTTCACTTCCTGTCCTCTTACCTCAGCGTGGCCTCCAGGATTCAGCGTCTTGTTGCAGCGCTCACACTTCAGACAGAACTTGTGCCAGTCTTTCCCTAAAGACGACACCTTCTCCGCTGCAGAGGAAGAGGAAGAATCAACCTGTAACTTCTACAGAGTTACATGCACATGTTGATGGTGTTTATGGGACATCACGCCTTTCAAAACGGATATGAAGATCCATATAAGATGAAGGGTAGACAGTTATGTTAAAAATCTCACTCGCCACCACCAGCCCTACATAGTAAACACATTAATGGTTTATTATTATCCTGAAATGGGTCATTCTGCATGATGATTACAATCTGTTTTAGGTAAAATAATTCAAAGATAGATACTAAGATAATACTTTGTTTCCCCTTTCAACTTATTATGGTTGTATAGATATCTATATACCTTATTTTAAAATGGTGCACCTGTATCAAAACGTTGGATAAATGCATTTGAAAGTAGGGATGTCCCGATCACCTTTTTTTGCTCCCGATCCGATTCCGATCATTTGATTTTGACAATTTGCCGATACCGATTTTTCCCGATCCGATCTTTATGCAATGCATTAAGAGAAAAAAAAGCATTCAAGTTGTTCCTTAAGGTTATTTTTTTATTTAAATTGGATATTCTATCCAACATGGATATAGCTTCTTTTTTTCACAGCAGCATTGGATCAGTTCAGTTGTGCAGCATTGGATCAAAACAAAATAAAGCTTATCAATACTCGTTAGCTTACTGCTACAATTAGACACTGCGCCCACTCTGTTGCCAGATTTGAGAGAAATAAGCAACCAGATCTATGAAAACAAGCCCCAAAGAAGCAACACATACATGATGTTGTGTAATTTGAAACCAAAACTAAGGCCTCAGGATGACTTTAAGACTTGAACATGGTCATTTTTGTTTTGTAACATTGAATAAAAAATAATAAGAAAAAGTATTTAAAAAAACAAAAAAAACATCCCGATCCCCGATTTTTTTTCTCCCGATTCCGATCTCTTGAAAATCACGTGATCGGCTCCGATTCCCGATCACGTGATCGGATCGGGACATCTCTATTTGAAAGTTACTCAGCATTAAATACAGTAATTACAGTCAGAGCATGATAATGCAAATGCAGCTGGAAAATAAATGTTTTTGCTTAGAAAAAAGACTAAACATGGAATCCTAAAGCGTCGTTATAATCCAGTATTATTCCATTATTCTGAAACAGTTATTTATCTTTTGGTTGTTTTAGAAAAGAAGCTGAGATGCGTTCTTTAGGAGGGAACAGCCTCAGACTGATACAACGAGACACTTCCTGTTCACACTCCAGCCTGCCACTGAGGTGTGTGTGTGTGTGTTCTTATAATGCCACACTCTATCTACTCGAACTACTGACCAAACAACACTAACATTTTTCTCTGTATTTCTTTAAAGAATGATATTTAAAATCAACATCTCTGTTTGTTTATGACTTGTTTTTATGTTCCTCCATCTTTATTTTGTATCTGTAAACACTTTGGGCTGCATCTTGGATAAAAGGTGCTATGTAAGTAAAGCTTATTAATATTATTATTATTTAGAATAAAGTTTCTTCAATTATTTGTTTACTGATTATTAAATTGTTTGTAGATACTTGTGTTTTACTCCTTCTTGTCTTGCCTGTCTCCCCTCAAAACTAAATAAAGCAACACCAAATAAACAGACTACAGAAAAGGAAAACCTCAAAAAGCATTTTAGGTACAAATATTGATTCTTTTTTATATTTATGCCAATATATAACATAAAAAGAGGGGGGGAAATGCCCATCACAATGTGACAATATTCAAAAACAATGGTGTTTCCACCCATATCGAACCAAAAGTCTAAGAACTTTTCAAGCGTCGACGGAAGCGCCAGCCAATCAAATCATATGCCAGTACAAGCTCTAGCCAATCAAACTGCGTGCTTGTGTGTCCGGGGCGGGAGATTAATGTGATTGGTTGTTGGTCGCACGCCAGACACGCCCACCGGCAAGCTTCAACGCAACGCTGCCGTGTGGACGGGCCGTACGTCCAAACAGTGACCCTGCAACAACCCTATAAAACAACTCAGACCTACAGTCGCCTACATATTACACACATGTTTCATCAAGGACAGAAACCGGCTTCATCCTGATCTAATAACCTGCTGTTGTAATAAGTCTAGTCTCAAAGGCCTCACTTATATTTCCCAGCTCAGATGAAACTTAATAAAATAGCTCAGCTGGAGATGGATGATTGAGACTCAAACATGGAGGCAGGTTGTGACGCAGCTGAGCTATTCTTGCTTCACTGTGGATAAGATAACAGAGAGCCATTAACGGACTGACTGTTATCGGACAGCTCTTCATAATAACTCCTCCTTTGAGTGACCTTTTTACCAGCTCTATTGCTTCCCATGAGAGACTTAATAGTGTATCCTGTTACTGAGGAGTGAGTTTAGTTACCATATATCAGGTTTCAGCTTCTTATGTAGCAACACCACATGGCAGTGTAAATAATTGATTGACTGCTCATGCATGACTTGGATCGATTTTCTTCAAGCCAAGTGTACATCCAGCTTTCATTTATACAACACATACAAAGTGGAAAGGGAAATAACTAAATTAAAAGAAAAACAAACACACAAACATACACAGCAAAGTAAACAAATCTACGGGGAAGGAAAGAAAAGGAAGCCAAAAAGAATCAAATTAAAACTCAATTTTAAAGAGGCCCTATATGCTTTTTGGGGTTGTCTCTTTACTGTAGTGTGTTCTAAAGGTTTTAGTGCATGTAAATGGTCTTCAAAGGCTACAATACCCTGTGTCCCCCCCTGTCTGAAATG
>NW_011340486.1:0-5668 GCF_000735185.1 Notothenia coriiceps | reverse complement strand
CGGCATAGTGACACCGTCTGTATTAGTAGAAGAGTGTTTTATAGCAATTGATCGCATCCGCGCTGCTGCGCCAGTCAACAGAGCGTGCGTGTGACATATTTAGTAGCAGGATGTGCTCTGAAAAATAGTGCTCCCCGAAAGCAAATGGGTAATTCGAAAACTGACAGAGCTCCCTCTATACAAATCAAACTGTAGACGGTGTGAAAGCACCTATTGTTTTAAATAATGGTCGGAATGTGACCTGTGAGCCTTCTGAATTACCGTGGGACAGACAGCACATTCTAAACTAAAATGTTCAATCAATACAATAAAGTAACATCTTATCTTATCTTAATAATATCTTCATATTAATAATAATAATAATAAATCATACAGTATGTGTCCGAAAGGGAGCAGGAGGAAGCAAACACAAAAATATACTGCATATTAAAGCAAACGATTGTAAAGGTAAAAGTATGAGAATAACAAATAAAGAAGTGTAATGTAAACATTTACATTATTATTATGATTATTTAATATATAAAGACTATATATTATTGAATTACAAGATTAGATATACTTTAGTATAGTATCTAAAATATTGATGTGTTCAAATGCTCTTCAAAACACAACTGAAAGTCCATGAAACTTGTCTTTCTGTATTTGTGAATGAAGCGCCATCTCCTGGTTAAAACCTGAAATTGAAAATCTGGCAACGCCCTCTTGGAAAATAGTGGGAGGGCTTAACATTCCTCTATACTGGTGTTAGGCAGGTCGTAGGCAGGAAGCTGTAAATTGGAGTCTGAAATGAAGTGCTACATCTGTAATTTTACCTTACTTTTAGTGACCATCCGTTCGTTATTATTGACCGTTTAAAGAGCAGCACTCTGCTTCAGCTGCATGCGTTCTCCTGTTGCTTTTTATTATAGCAGCTATCAGGTGGAATCAATACATGGGCTGCACAGGTTGCCATGTCAGACTATCACAAGTAGAATCATAATGAAAAATACGCCAGTAAAATATGCTTGTAAAAAACGGCTTATGCCACAATAGGATAGCAACAAGTAGTCAAGATAGTCAGATTAGCTTCAGTTGCTATGCTAACATCACCCATTTTATACCAGAGAAACGTTCATAACGGAAACACAACTGGGGCTACAAAGAACAACAGATTCTGAACCAGAAAAGCACAGAGCTAGAACTGGAACTGGTTTGGTGGGAAGACATTGGCTTCAAACTGTATGTTTTTCCAATACACCAACAGTTGAACACATCACGATAACGGTATAATTTACCTATATTTGCTCTATACTGACTTTTTATGAAAGAGAGCTTTAAGGCATCATGTAATGTGACTCTCTGGAAAAACTATTAATCTATGTTGTGCCAATGGATGGATAGAAAAGATAGGGCAATAGGAACAGATTATAACAGGATGTAACATTTCCTGTCTGACTGTCAAGGAATTTATTTAGAGCTATTTCCCTCACAGCTGCGCAAGCTACCTTGGACCGTTATCACATTTGTAATATTTGTTTTGGGTCATCCTGGTAACTAGTGATTATTGTGAATAACGATTAATCCCTGAAACACTTGAGAACATTGACATATTCACTTTCAATGAAAATCAAAGCCCAAAACAGGATCATTATTTATTGCATGCAGTAGAATTATTTCATGGTGGAAATGCAAACAATATATTGACTTTAGTTAAAACAGAGACATTATTGACACCTCTTTAAGATGGCATTTAAAGGTGCTTCGGATGGCCTCTTCTTGGGAAGGTGAGTTGGCCTTCCACAAAAAGGCTCAATTTCTGTTAAACGTGTGAAGCACTCTTATATATCATCCACACGCTGTTACTCACACACTGTACATTTTGTTTTGATTGAATTAATGTCAGAACTTGATGTAGTATAATCCTTATGTACGACTATGGTGTTGTGATGATGGTATCAGCAGAGCTTTTTACAATTTGTGATTATCACTTGGCTCATGTTAGTGTAATTAGAAACAGCAGTAGTTTCAACTAATGCTAACCCGTCATAGCTTCAAATGTGAACAGGATCATTACTGAATAGCACTTAACACAAAGTTCACTTGAGCCTGGTGGGAATGTCATCTCTCTGAATGAGACAAATACAAATGTGACCTAATGGGCTTAGAGAGGGAGTCGTGTGTTTATGCGGCCTGTGAGAGCCACCATCAAGTCTCAAGTAAAAAAGCTATACAAGCTAATTTTCAACTGCACTCCCTGGCTGGTTGATCGGACTAAAAGACACAGACAATTGCACACAAACACACACACACACACACACACACACACACACACACACACACACACACACACACACACACACACACACACACACACACACACACACACACACACACACACACACACACACACACATTAGAACACACATAGGGACATAAGCAGATTAAAGTTTGTTAGCACAGTACAGACTATTAACAGGTCAAAACCACCTCTCCAGATTCTGACAGCATGCTTGGTTGACCATCAAACATTTCACAGACCATGACAAATATTAAGTTATGATGACATGTATTTCACTTTTTATCCAATGTTTTTAGAGTCTTCTTTTGAAGTGTCAGATAAAGCCTTTACTTAGGGCTGGCTCAAGCTGACCTTGGATCAGCCACTAGTTATGCTGCTAAAGGCTTAGAATGACGGAGTAAGATAAGTGGGCCGGTTCACTGCCTTTCCCAGCTTTAATTTGTATCTAATGTATTAATATTATTCTTGTGAAGGGCCAAGCATAACACTCCAAGAGAGCAGTCAAACGTTGGAAAGGTATTTTGTTTACTTCCCCTGGTGCTACAAGGATCGCCTCTCGAGGAAGAAGTGGAATTAAAGACAGGTCAGTTAGCAGGCTAATTTCAGGAGATATCTCCACTAAATACATGAGCACCTTGGTCATAACGTCAACACTGTAACCTCTTCACAATCTGAGCGTTTGAAATATACATTCTGGCATTTCATACATATTGTACCATTACATATTAATGTATCCCAAAGCTAATTATTTGGACTGTAGGTTAAGTAGGCTTCACACACAAAAGTGCTATGGGAACTTCTGTAATGTCAGAACGTATAGACAAAAAAAGTGCTCAGCACATGATCAACTTTTAAAAAGAAGATTTCTAATCATTATTTAAAAACTAAGGAGATAATTTTAAGGATTGATAAGCAAATTAACAACTCCTGCACAAGTTTTTCTAAGGGAATATTTTAAAATAAAGTGAGAACTGTGTAGAGAAATTAGATACACACTAGAAGTACAAAAACAGACCAATTTTTGCGGCTGCTTCTTATTGGTACAAACCGTATTCTATGTTTGTAATAATTATGCAGTGGTTTGCCATTATTAATTATATACAGTTTGTAAATGTAACAGTTTGTATCCATAGAGTGTATTTCATAAAATGATGATGTTTATAAAGAAGTAGGAGAACAATATTTCATAATTACCAATGGATATATAACAAAGAGTGGGCCAACAGTAATGATGATGATAAAAACATATCTGACAAAGAACCGTTTAACATCGTCCCGGTGCTATAAAACGGCCCCATGAGAGGCCTCGCCTCTCAATCTGATACCCAAAACAGATCATGGGATATACAGTAAAGGGCTCCAGGCTCCTGGACATGTTGCCAGACTTCTCTCTCTTTAAGGTCAAGCTCCACATAGGTGAAAAAACACTACCTTTTTTCTTAACCAATCCCAATCATCTTGGGAGTATTAGCATTGTGTAACTCACAGCTCAACTGGGGGACACATATATGTGATGGCAAACTTGTGACTTTACTATGATAAATTGTGAAATGTGTCACTCTAGTTATTTCAATGCACTGATACACCTCGGGTCCCGGGCACTTTTGTTTTAGTGCCCTAAGTATGTGTGTTTCCAAATAACCTCGATCCCACTGAACAAGGTACAACTCGATACGTTGTTTCTCAGTGTATATTTTCTGTTCTCCATGATGCTTTATTAGGAACAGTGGGCCGATGCTCCCACAGTATGGGTGGGCCCAGAGTCCCCCTTCAGGTCTGAGCTCAGCTCAAACCTAATATTGCCCAGGGGCCTGGGAACCATCTATCACAGTCCTGTAGCCTGTGGACGGTGTGCCCCCTTTGGAAGAGGATGTTTGTGTTGAATGTCCAGTTTCAGGACAAGTGTTTCCTGATTTTCTCTGTGAACCTTCTTATAAAATTGCCCTAAGTTGTCCCTATGGACTGCCTCAGTGCTGTGCAGTAGTGTATTGGCTTGGGGCAGGGCAGCAGAGAAACCACAAGGGTGTAATATATGTGGATGTATAACCGCTTTATTTTGCTATCGGACACATGAAAGACAGAAAAAATCCTCCTGCTTAGGACTGAGGTTACAAATATGGCAACATATTTTCATTTTTATAAAAATACAGAACAGTTTAAAACAGTTGTTTATGACACTGTAGGAACACTGAAACAAACACTTTCCCAAAAGGCAACAGGTCACAATAGGCCATAAAAATGAAAACATGCTATGAAATTGAAAATGCTTCATTAATAAAGTATTACAAAAGAATAACTTGAGCATGAAGAGGAATTGTCACAAGTTAGACACATCTATTGTTGTTTGTTTGGTTTGACTCATCTTAACTCTCCTGTCATTTCAGATTCCGCCTTCCTCCAGGCCCTTGTAATCAGCTCACTTCCCTCACCTGGTCTTCCGTGACCTTCCCCTTACCTGTTACTCATTCCCTCATCACTCCACAGTACTTGTCCTTTGCCAGATTGTCTTGTCGTTCCCGCCAAGCTCTCCAGTGTGTGTTACTCTCTAGTCTAGATTTTTGTCCTGCCCGGTTTTTGACCCCTTACTGCCTGTATACGGATCTCGAGTTCCTGCCTGCTTCCTTTCTGGTTTTGGTTGCCTGTCTGACGGATTTCCTGGTTTTGACCCTGCCTGTCCCCGACCTGAATAAACTGAACATTGCTAAAAACTGGTTGTATCTGAGTTGTGCTATTGGGTTCTGATCTGTACCTGTGATCGTGACAGTACAATCTGGCCAACATGAACCCAGCCGACTCAGGGACAGAACAGCCGACGCGAGATGTCATGTTACAACGCCACGAGCAGCAGCTTACCTTCCTGGCTGAAGCTATGCAGGAGATGGCCGCTCGTCACGAACGGACCTTTGTGAATCTCCGTGATCATCTTCAGAACCTTCCTCCTACGGTCCAAAGTCTGGATCTAACTCCAGCTTCTGCTGTTCGAATCCAGAATCCTCCGGCGCCGGATGCACGCCTGCCTCCTCCGGAACGCTACTTTGGAGCCCCAGGTTCGTGCAGACCATTCCTGGTCCAATGTTCCCTCGCCTTTGAGCTTCAGCCTTCCGCCTTCCCAACAGAAAGATCCCGGGTGGCGTATATTGTCTCTCTTCTCACGGGCAAAGCTAAAGACTGGGGTACCGCAGAATGGGAGAGACAATCCTTTGCCTGCTCGTCTGTAAGCTTATTCTCCGATGAACTGCGTAAAGTCTTTGATCACGCTACACCCGGAAGAGAGGTCGCTCGGGGACTGTTTAACCTGGCGCAAGGAGGGAGATCTGTGTCCGATTACTCCATCGAGTTTCGTACCATAGCCGCCGAGAGTAACTGGAATGCTTCTTCACTTCTTGATGC
>NW_011340485.1:0-3038 GCF_000735185.1 Notothenia coriiceps | reverse complement strand
ATGCGTAAACATCAACAATATTTGACGCCATTTTTCGTTGTGAACTCTCGCTGGCTGCGCGCATTGGCTGTCGATCCGGACGGCAGCAGGGATCCAGACAGCGGCAGCCGGGAACCACACGTGACGTCACGAAATGGCCTGCTTCCAGAAGCAAAGTTTTTTTTATTGGACCTAATATTTTTCCTTTTTTTACATATTATTCAGTATGAAATAAAGAAACATACATTGACTATCTGATGCATACAACCCCCAGAAATCAACTGCCAAAAACAGTTTTTAATGTAAGATAAGGACTTTAAAGGACATAGGGAGAAAATCAAATGGTAGATGCATTGCAATTTTTGCCAAAAAAGACACTTCACCTCATATCTCAATAAAGGGCAGTGTCGCAAACTCTCTGTTTCCTGTTTTATGTCTGATTTAACTTCCTGTCTCCCTCCTGTTTGCTGACCTGATTCTGTTCACCTGCTGCTGTTGTGTTTTGCCTTCCATCCCCAGCTGTGTCTTGTCCTTTTGATTAGTCTTGCATGTATTTAAGTTCTGGTTTTCTGTTGTTGTTTGTCTGAACCTTGATTGTACCCATAGGAGAGTTCTGTATGTATGTTTGGATAATTCTGTTCCGTTTTGCCATGTCCTGAAATATCCTGCCTAGCTTCTAACCCTAATTAAAGGTATTTTTCTGTAAAACGGTTGTCATCCTGCACTTTTTTCCGACCTGCTGTGCTCGACCATGACAGGGCAGGTCAAGTGCAAATTAAAGAAAGCAAATGTCACTGTGGAGTGTAGTAGGAAGGACCCAAATGCAGGACACAGGCGGACTGAAATGACAGGGGAATCAGCTTGAATTCCCTGTGTAGAACAAGTCAAACAAGGAATTTGAAATGCTAAGATTAAAGACTATGATGAGGGACTTGATTGTGTGATATGTTTAGAGTAAATCAAATAAGTGTGTCATGTACACCTGATTTCCTATGTGCAAGAACACTCCAAGGATCTTTTTATTTGTCTGCAGAAGTAATTGTCTCAAGAATTTCTGAAGTCCAACTCTTAGGTTGGACCCCGGACCCCTTGCCACAAAAACATCCTCAAGAAAAGAAATAAAGGAATGCGTGAGTTTTTTATATTTTGGGGAATTTCTGCCTTTTACTACAATATTTCAAGAATCTGTGAAATGTGCTTTGAGCCCGTGGAACTATGTTAACAAGATACTACACAGACAAAGGAAGAGTTTGTGGGGCTACAAATTTGATGAGATGAGGAAATGACAAGAACAGCAATGATGACAGATAGAAGGGAAAGTAAAAATAGCATGCAGTGAGATAATAGATAATACAGTGTCAAATAAGCCAATGACAGTAATTTATAACGAGGAGCTTCTTAAAAATGAAATAAATTGTCTTTGCAGGTTTTTTTTCCATCACTGCACTGTAATGACAGTGTCATATCTTTGACTCCAGCTCTAATGGAAAAGCCACAATCCAGGAACTAACTATAAAGTGAGTGACAAGGAAGTATGAGCTCACCGTGGCCCCGACACTGCCCTCAGCGCCAGCAGCAGACAGCCACCAACCTCCAACTCTCCTCTCGACCAATGGGAGGCTAGCTCATTACCGCCGCAGCCCCATTGTGTTAATTGAAGCCACGCTAACTACAGCGTTCCTCCCGCTCTATAAAAGCAGAAGACTCGTCACCCTCTCTGGCCGCTTCTCCCTCCAGCTACACAGGTAATTGAATTGTGGCAGGTCTCTCAGTAAGCTGGCTTGTTTTAATAACTTCACTAGATTATGTTTAATAAGTGTGCCTTAAACGGTCTTTTTGTCAGGCCAGAGAGGATGAGGAAGGTCAAATGTGATAATAGAAATGAGGAAATGGGCCATTTTCCTGGCCCTGCTCTAGGGACAGATGTAATCACTGCAGCCTATCACCTTGTCTGTGCAGTGCGAGGTTCAACCGTGGGCCACAATGCCAGAAACTGGAGAGCTAAGTTAAATCAGCTCCAATACCGAGGGAAAGGAAGCTCCGCTAGATTCAACAAGCTGTCCTTTTCTGGATGTCTATCTTCACAGCAGATGCCATGCTTGGTACAGGAATTTCCAACTGTAAATACTAAGAGAAAGCTTCTCCATGGTCCAGTTCATCAAGACTTTCTGAACAATTTAAAAATATTTAAGTGTCATTCCTGGAGTACACTAGAGAAAGGACTGCTGTATAGGGGCAGGCAGAAGCTCAGTCCATAGGGACTTTGCTGATGAAGTGAATGTTAATTGGTTCAAGTTCCTCCAGAGAACAAAAAAACGAAATATGTAAAAATATGTGTGTGCAGTGGCGTTTTTATATGTACAAAAGTGGTGGGGCACAAAAAACTTAGAGGTCTATAAGCTTCTGCAGTGACGTACAGTATTTTCAAAAGCATTTTTTGTCTGATGCTCTGATTAATTTTAAACAGACAGTTCAACAAAAGGATACCCAAAAAATGTAATTTTATCATTTAAATATTGGATTGTTAATAATAATAATAAATTATATTTCTATAGCGCTTTTCTTGAACCCAAAGACACTTTACATTTGGGAGGGAGGGTAGACAAACAAAACAAAACCAAAACCAAAAAGGGTTTTGAGGCGGGACTGGAACAGGGTGAGGGACTCAGACTCACGGAGGTCTTGGGGGAGGGAGTTCCAGAGCTTCGGGGCTGCCACAGAGAAGGCTCTATCCCCGAAGCTCCGGAGTTTGGCCTTGGGGATGGAAAGCAAACCGGCTGAGGTGGATCTGAGGGACCGGGGTGGTTGGTAGAGGATGAGAAGGTCAGTGAGGTAGGGGGGTCCAGATGGTGGAGGGCTTTATAGTGAGGACCAGGAGTTTGTAATGGATGCGGTGTGAAACGGGGAGCCAGTGGAGTTCTTTGAGGACCGGGGTGATGTGATGCCATGATTTGGTGTGGTTGAGGAGTCTGGCGGCTGCGTTCTGGACACGCTGGAGTCTGTTGAGGGATGTTGTGCTGATGCCGAAGAGGAGTGAGTATATAGAATAACTCCTTTGA
>NW_011340484.1:0-2661 GCF_000735185.1 Notothenia coriiceps | reverse complement strand
TCACTCTTTACTGTCCCCTGGTCTCCCAGCTGTGTGCGTCACTCTTTAGTGTCCCCTGGTCTCCCAGCTGTGTGCGTCACTCTTTAGTGTCCCCTGGTCTCCCAGCTGTGTGGGTCACTCTTTAGTGTCCCCTGGTCTCCCAGCTGTGTGCGTCACTCTTTAGTGTCCCCTGGTCTCCCAGCTGTGTGCGTCACTCTTTACTGTCCCCTGGTCTCCAGCTGTGTGCGTCACTCTTTAGTGTCCCCTGGTCTACAGCTGTGTGCGTCAGTCTTTAGTGTCCCCTGGTCTCCCAGCTGTGTGCGTCAGTCTTTAGTGTCCCCTGGTCTCCCAGCTGTGTGCGTCACTTTTTAGTGTCCCCTGGTCTCCCAGCTGTGTGTGTCACTTTTAGTGTCCCCTGGTCTCCCAGCTGTGTCACTTTTTAGTGTCCCCTGGTCTCCCAGCTGTGTGTGTCACTTTTTAGTGTCCCCTGGTCTCCCAGCTGTGTGTGTCACTTTTTAGTGTCCCCTGGTCTCCCAGCTGTGTGTGTCACTTTTTTGCGTCCCCTGGTCTACCAGCTGTGTGCGTTACTTTTTAGTGTCCCCTGGTCTCCCAGCTGTGTGCGTCACTCTTTAGTGTCCCCTGGTCTCCCAGATGTGTGCGTCACTCTTTAGTGTCCCCTGGTCTCCCAGCTGTGTGCGTCACTCTTTAGTGTCCCCTGGTCTCCANTCTCCTGGGGTGTTTCTCAATGTCGAGGACGCTTCCTTGGTAAGACATGTCGAGGCTAGGAAGGATTCTTGCCTCGCTTCTGAAGGAAGTGACTCGGAAGACATGTCTTACCAAGGAAGCGTCCTCGACATTGAGAAACACCCCAGGAGACACTAAAAAGTGACGCACACAGCTTGAGACCAGGGGAAACTAAAAAGTGACACACACAGCTGGGAGACCAGGGGACACTAAAGAGTGACGCACACAGCTGGGAGACCAGGGGACACTAAAAAGTGACGCAAACAGCTGGGAGACCAGGGGACACTAAAGAGTGACGCACACAGCTGGGAGACCAGGGGACACTAAAGAGTGACGCACACAGCTGGGAGACCAGGGGACACTAAAGAGTGACGCACACAGCTGGGACAGAGCGCTTGGTGACGTTCAGGATTATAAAGCTGGTCAACTGTCTCTGTTGTTGGAAACTTACCTAAAATGTTTTATCTGCGTATTTTAACAACGTGATCACATGACTCCTTCTGATGTCACTGCAGATCTGCTGTAAGCTAGGTAGCTAACGTAGCTAACCTAGTCATTTCAGATATACTGACAAAACTCTTACCATTATAACAACAATTATCTTTCAACAGTGACAGTTGGGTATCTTTATAATCCCCGAATGTCAACAAGTGCTCCGGTCTCAGCTGTGTGCGAGGGAGAGGAGAACAAAGAGGAGGGAGATGATGGTGAGGGAGAGGATGAGGAAGAAGAAGAAGAGGAGGATGACGAGCAGAAGGAGAAGGAGGGCCCCTCCAACAAGACCAACAAGAGCTAAACTACTAAATCTTCATCATTCCCCAAAACACCTCACACTCTTCATCACGCTCCATGAATCACACCCTGGTACCACTTGTGTTTTGAGCTTCTTGCAGCGCTTACAGTAAACACTTTTTGTCGGCCACAATGCACATTACCAGCCGCTCATCTATCCTTCTGTATCTCCTTATACAGTATGAGTCAAAACGGAAACAAAACAATGCGAAAGGGAACTTGTAGCATGAATATTTGAATACATATTATATATTCACTTCAGCGATGAGTCACGTCTGTTGAGAATTGTTCTCTAAGCTTTCATTTCTATTTTTCTCCTCAGCCGATCTCTGATTGGCATTTAGACAAAGCTCCAAGTCTCCTGGAGAGGTTTGACATTTGGGTTGCGATTTATTTCCTCCCTCCTCTGCATATTTGGTATTATAAACATTCCCTCCCATGAACTCCACACCTCCTCCTTTGTCCCCTCCATAAAATGGAAAACAGATTTGTAATAAAAGTGGACAGGTTTTCAATTTCCTGCTTTTGGAAGAGAGTGTTTCTGTGTTATTTGTTCTGTGCTTTTTTTTATCTGGAGCCAATACCTGCTCGTATTTTTGATCTTTTCGTTCGACTGGGAGTCTCTGCTGGTGGAATATTGAGTATTTCCTTTGCTCTGTATTTTTAACCACCATTGTGGCCTACAAATGTTTCCTGCTTATTTCTTTTCTGCACGAACATGTCCGTCAAGTGAAGCAAGAGTCTATTACTCCCGATAAGTTGGACACGATCTTCAAAACTTTAACCCTAAAATATTGATTTGCTAGTTCGAGTTTGTACACACACACACACACACACACACACACACACACACACACACACACACACCTGATGTGAGTCTGTTTGTGCTCTGCTCCGCTCTGTCTGTCTGTCTGTCTGTGTGTGTGTGTGTTTCCCTTTAACACGGACACTAATTCATAGATCAAAGCAGACTGGTTTACATACTCTCCTGTTTTGCCAATCCGGTGCTTAAACAATTAGCTCTACACCCCTGGCCGTAATGTCCGTAGAATTAAATCTGAGTTTGAAATATATCCTAAATAATGTATGCACTGTCATTTCCCCACGTAAACATAACAGTCTGCAATGAAATGGTTGTCTCCTGTG
>NW_011340483.1:3386-6205 GCF_000735185.1 Notothenia coriiceps | reverse complement strand
GTAAACATGTAATGTAAACATGTTATTTTCTTTTAATTGCATTTGAATGTACTTTATTCTTAAACTGAGAGTTAGAGTTGTGTCTCGGTTAACCCCCGTACTTTCTCTCCACGTCTGTCAGGAATCAGAGGGTGAAAAGACAGACCGTTTCTGATCAAATTGCCCCATATTTCAAATGTTCCTGCACAATTGAAATCTCCAGATGAAATGATAAATAAACCTTAGCCTACGTTAGGGTGACCAGACGTCCCCGTTTTCCGGGGACAGTCCCCGTTTGTATTGACCTGTCCCCGGTTGAAACTGTCCCCGGAAATGTCCCCGTTTTTTAATATACGTTAAAAACACATAGCAAGGTGAAATAAAACGTTTCATGTCAGGAAACACTGGGTAAACAGACTGTGGTCAAGCCAGACCCCACTTCGAAAAACACAGTCAAGCCAGCCCGCACGTTGTATTGCGGTGCGCGAGTATCCTAGGCAGAGGCCTGTAAAAACTGCCTTCAAAATAAAAGCGTTTACTCGGTCAATAACAAATATACCTAAAAAAACACACCAAACATATTCATATATACTGGAGCTTAAATTAAGTGGCGCTCGGCAACCTGGGGGTCCTCGCAAAGCACACAGGCAAGATAGGTGGACCCTGGGCAAATAGCAAGGCGTCAACTAAATTGACAGTATCTAAGCCAGCGAGGAGCCACACCCCGGCTTGGGCCAGATATCTGTGATTTGTCATTGCGTTTGCTGGAAAAAAGCGAGGAGCACACCGCCCGGATTTCATGGGTTATGAAGTTCTCTCTTAAAGCTTGCGGGATATTTTTTCACTACTACAAAATTCTATCTTTTAGTACAAACGCTCCCGAATCTTGTATCGGACCGCTCTTGTTGTATTGGGTCGCACGATTGACACGATCGCACATCCGCACATGTCCCTCCCTGCCACTTGTGGACGTCGCGTCTGTAAATAGTCCTAATTCATTTGTGTGACCAAATGCCCTGTGTATTGTTTGAGTGTGTGTGGTTGTGCGTGTGTGTGTGTGTGTGTGTGTGTAGTGTGTGTGTGTGTGTCGTGTGTGTGTGTGTGTTGTGTGTGTGTGTTGTGTGTGGGTGTTGTGGTGCGTGTCCTGTGCGTCGTGTGTCTGAGGAACCTTCGGACTCGAAAGTAAATCTCCCCGTTGCTGCGGACTAATTTTGCCTACCTGTGTGTGTGTGTGTGTGTGTGTGTGCGCTGACCGCTATGTGTCGACACGCGAGATTAGTTTACCATCCATATTAACCTGGAGTCTCTCCCCGTCGTCGTCCAGGACACCTACACGATACAACACTTTTACCATCACACACACACACACACGCACCACACACACGCACACACACACACACACTATACCACCACCACACACACACCACACGACACACACCGCCCCCCCCCAATTTCCCTCCATGTTACTCCTCCTTCCTTTCCGTAGTAACGCACACTTTACTCTGTTAAATCACACAGCCCCGGCCGAAAACACACACAACCGACACGACACACACACACACACACACACACACACAAAGACGCACGCACGCACGCACGCACACGGGGGGGGGGGGGGAGGGGGGGGGGGGGAGGGGGGAGGGGGGGAGGGACGCACAAGAAGAAACGACGTACTGTTGTAGTTTTTTCAGAAGACACATCGGTGAAAATGAAAATTTATAAGATATACCTCCAGCACACGCGGCGTCACCCAACAATTTGTACAAATTACATTGTACATAAAAGAAAATTAAGTAACTTACATGAAATAAGCATTTGACTCAAATCTCAACACAGAGCCAATGGGGAAGAAAGAGCACGGTCTGCAGAACAGTCTTAGTCTCCACTCTCTCTCTGTCCCTGGCAACGACAGTTAACGGGTACCTCACGCTTACAAGGAGGGTTAACTTCTAGGTCTACTTTACTATTTACTCTCAACTCCGCGGATGCACATCCCACTGGGTCCTGCAGGGGCAAAAGGCCCCTGTCAGGGGCCAAACATAACTGGACAGGGCGCCAACTCTTGACAGGGCCCTTTACAGGGGCAAAACACAACCTTATATGCCATTTTTTGTATCCGTATTACCACTTTAATTTTTGCAAAGTACAGTCCTTTTGTGACACCATGTCTGACACACAGTACGTCTGGGGTGAAGCTTCTTTGTGTCAGTCGGTCGGGCGTGCAACATAAACGCCACGCGCTCACCAGATACGTAATGCCATTCGGACATTTTTGACGGAAGCTTTTATTTCTCCAAATTGAGCCAGTTATTGTATTTATTCGGATTTTTTTGCGTGGTTTCGCTTCAAGTATATATGACCTCGATTTAGTCTTTATACATGACATATTACACGTTATTATTATTCTTTATCATATTGATGGTGTAATATTGACTCACTTACATTTTACATTCGGTATGTCAATACTTCTTAGACTGTAAAGTGACCCATGATTAGTATAACTACAACTGTGGTAGAGTGTTGTGACGATTTATTTGATAAAGACTTCGTGTTAAATTTACTCGTATATATTAGGTTTAATCTAGATAACAGGCCAGAACACACTATATAAACCTAAAATTTGACGTATGGTAAAACTCTAACACAGTCCTTCTCTCATTCACAATAAAAATTCGTCACCCCAACACTCTACCACAGTTGTAGTTAACTTTATAATGGTCACCTTACCAGTCTCACAAGCAAGTATCTCACATACCAATGTAAATGTCAAGTAGCGCCAATATTACACATAATATGCACCATCAAAGAAAATTCTAAATAATAACCTAGTGTAATATGTC
>NW_011340483.1:3153-3370 GCF_000735185.1 Notothenia coriiceps | reverse complement strand
CAGCTTGAGTGCGCTAGAATTTGAAAATACACAGCCTGAACAAATCTGCCACTTCCTCACAGAGCCCCTCCTCCAACACACACGAACGCGCACATGACCAATGAGGGCACGAGATAAATTTGTGCAGATGGAAGGCTGACAGGCAGGTAGGCCATCCAGTTACTTTAGCCGGCTCAGATGATTGGTCGTGCTTTTTACAGCGCTACGGCTTCAAAGA
>NW_011340483.1:0-3116 GCF_000735185.1 Notothenia coriiceps | reverse complement strand
CTGTTTTTCCTTCGAATTTGTTATTATTTACATTGCTTTTAAAATCGTTCTGTGTCACACGAAATAAATGGGAAAATCGTGTTGGTGAACGCGAATAAACAGATTAATTTCTTGACTATAACACGAAATGCCGTGAGACTGTGTTGGTTATACTATAGCATGCTTGAAGAAACGTTTTAGGAGAGAGTCATTCAATGTTTTGGATTACCATTTGGAAGGGTATAAAGTTGATCATTAATTGAGTTCTTAAAAACAACCTTATTGGAGTCAAGGAATGTGTAGTTCCCACACAACAGACAGATAGCTAGCTACATAGCTGTGTAGCGCATTAGCGCGTTAGCTTGTTAGCTAAGCTTAACACTAGGATCGATTAAACTCATTTTAAAGGAACTTTAAATAACATTGTTTGTGACATGGTTACAGACATTGAACACAACATAAGATGGATTTTAATGTCACAAAAATATTAAAATAAAAGTAAAATAAAAACACAATTCAAATTACATTTAAATACAAGTCAAAATGAAAATCATAAATACGTATAATAAGTCAAATACAATAACATTAAATACATAAATTAAAATTAAAATTAAATACATAGAAAATACAAATAAATAGAAAATACAACAAAACATTTTTTTATTAATTAATTTAATAAAATAAATAAATAAATACAATTCAATAAACATGTGTTAAGATTTACAAACAAATCAACAGAAATAACACATTATTTTTAAAATAGGGACCGAAGCTAAACCCTTTCATGATGTGCATCTAGCTCTTAAATAAGATACTGAAATATAGCCTAGTAAATATAGCCTAGTAAATATAGCCTAGTAAATATAGCGAGCTACCTGAGGGGAAATCAATCAACCTTTTTTATAATAATCTGTCTGGTGGTGCGTTTAAGGGAAAGTCAGACATCTGAGTTTCCATTGGTGTTTCATTAGATTTATTTTGAATGTGTAAAACAATAATACAAAAATGTAACATGAGAATTATTATTTTAATTCAATACAAAATGAATCAGTGTCAAATTGAGAAACAAACATATTACTGATTCTAAGTTACGTATAAACAAATAATCTACTTACTTACACAGCTGTAAAGGGTGGGAAGAAGTTTACACTTATTTGATTGGTATTTATTTACAATTTTTGTAGTCAGTGTTCTTTCACATCCTGTTGTTTTGGTGTTCGCTGCACTGCTATAAGAATACTAACAGGGAATATAAGCAGACAAACATCCAACCAGATGAAATGAACTGAAAGTCTGGACTTCAGGAGAGGAGATCGATCTGAAACCAGAAGCCCTCCGAGCTGAAAGGATAGAAAGGGTTTTGATCTGCGGCGCGTGTCATCCAACGAGCCGTTTCATTGGGTTTAACAAAGCGCAGCGTGTGAACAGCTGAAGCCACACCTCCGCTAATTACTGACCAGCACACTTTAGTAATATCTCTTCAGCAGAAATCTAGATTTTGTTGGTTTTTGGGCCAACTCCTAAACTTAAAAGGAAGTCTTTATTCTTCTTACCGTCATCAAATTCAATGAGAAATAACTGATCAAACTACTTCTTGGTTAAAGAAAACATGAATAAACCAAACCTTTAAATGTATTTTGACTCAAATACTCACAAGAGCACCAAATGTGGATTAATACGCCGCTGAAAATAGTCCCTTAAAAAAATGCACAATCCTCCTGTTTGATTTAAAGGTCACCTATCATGCTATTTGTAGGCAATAGCATAGGTCTCAGATATATACAAATATATAAAAAAACATGTCTATGAAGTGTTTTGCTCAAAATACCAAACAGATTCCTCATTCTAGCCATGCCTCATATCCCTCTATTTCACTTCCTGTTTCCAAAGTGCTGATTTGGGGTATAAAGCTTTACATGTTAGCTCTGAGTGTTAGCGATGCTAATGTAAACACCGACCATATTACGTCCAAAACAGTCGAGCATTGTTTCTGATAGCAACGTTTCTGATAGGGCCGTGGGTCCACATTTCAGATATTACGTCATATCGGACGCAAATCTGGATCAGCTCCGTTGTTCCCCCGTTTTTAGAGATTTGGGTACGGAGGAAAAGAGAGAGGGTTTTATTTTCTGACGCTGCGTGAGTTCCCAGACACCGGGGACACATGATGTAGAAAAAAACATCAAAAAGTGCATTTTGCATGATAGGTCCCCTTTAAAACAACAAGCTGCCGTTTTAGGAAGTCTCTGATTTATTTGTAAGCTGTTTCTAAAGGTTTACTTCTCCAATAAGGTTCCAGATTACGACTCAAAACTCTTCAAAACAACAAATTAGCAAGAATTATTTAAACATAGGAAGATCCAAGGAGCATTGAATGCACCGTTGACCTTCTGTGTTGGTGCCAAACTAGTTTAAAATGTAATGAAAGAATGTAAAATGGGCTAAAAAACGTATTAAAAAACACTCGTTCAAAAGAAATGTGCAACCTGGAGATTAAACTTGAACGGCACTTAGACCTCGTGTTCCTTTTAGTTTTAAATGTGATCAAATGGGCTAAAAAAGTAAAACATGTCTTTTCTCGTTGAAAATGTTCAAACTTGGTGAGGAGAATCTGTGTACAGGGGCGCTCCTTGCGAACAGGCAAGGCAGGCAACAGCTTGGGGCCCCGGACCAGAAGGGGGCCCCCAAAGAAGGTAGATTAAGAAGGCCCACAGCAACGACAACATGAAACACCCTTTAATTTACAGCAACGACACGTCGGCATGCACAGCGCGCCGTAAAATGCTGCTTCTTATCTTAAGTTTCGTTGCCTTGCTCCCCTCCGTGGGGGGCGGCAGTGCGTGATGATGAAAAGCTGGTTCGAGGGGCCCCCAGGGAATGTTTGCCTGGGGGCCCCACAGACACTAGGATCGCCACTGTCTGTGTAAAATGGACTAACAAACAAAAACGATTTTATGATAACGTTTGCAAATGTAGAGTTGAGGTAAAACTCAGAATAACTCAGATGTTTGATTGCAATTCAAGTTTAAAGGTCCCATGTCACGCAGTTTTGTAAGCTGGTTCCGGGTCTTTTTCGGACGAGGCATCAGAGTGGTCATCCCGCCATGTGTCGTCCGCCAGATACGCCAGGAGTTTCC
>NW_011340482.1:0-9273 GCF_000735185.1 Notothenia coriiceps | reverse complement strand
GTGGGAAACGGCATTTCGATCTCTCTGTCTGAACACACAAACTGGGGGATTGACAATAAAGTTGACTTTGACTTTGAAACTGGGTCACACACTTGAATAGGGGAGTACATTGGGATAAAAGTGCTTAATTTAAATGTCCATGTCTTATGATGTTCACTGCTGTGATTAATTACTTTGGTAAATCTGAACTTAAAACACAAATAATAACAATGACTTACCTGAATTAAAACAGTGATAAATCAGCTACTTCAAGGTGACTACAATATGTTTTATATAGCAGTACATTGCTTTACTAAAAAAATACCTCACAAAACTGCACTACAGAAAATCGGAACTTTCCCTTTAAGCCGTCATCATCAAGTTTTCTGTTTCAAAAATAAAACCCCAAGCTCTTATTGTGGCAGGAGCATCCTGTGGTTTATACCTTTGTTTTATTTTCCAAAGAATCACCACACATGCTTGTGGTTTCCCTGCGTCATTCAGAATAACGTCTGGTGCAGGGAGGGAGAACCTATTTGTTATGTCACAGGGGGGCTCTCCAATGCAGCTGTGCTGTTTGTCAATGCTGGTTAAATGTGTGTGTGCAATCTCTGAGCAAGGTCTACACAGGAATGTTGGTATGTGTTCCCTGGAAATGAGGTATAGAGATCTGAGGGTCCCACCTGCTGTGTTAGTGTGACCTTCACCTAACATATGGGACTGGATTATTTTTAGTGACGTAAAAAGACTAGTCAGATTTCTTCTTCCTCAGCTTTTCAACAACAGCCGGTTGTTTCTTGAGAAAACATACTATGTTATATAATATTGGGTATATGTGTTTATATTAATATATATGTATTTGTATGTGTATTTTTTATTTTGGTTATTTTTTCCATTTTAATTAATAAAAACGTTTGAATAAGTGTGTAGACTTGACAAAATGTATATATGAATTAAATATAAAAATATATGTTTTATTTGTACTAGTTATAATAAACAATAGAACAAATTATTCAATAACATAAACGATATTATTACAACAGATTTTAATTTGTAATATTCGTGTGTGTGTGTGTGTGTGTGTGTGTGTGTGTGTGTGTGTGTGTGTGTGTGTGTGGTGTGTGTGTGTGTGTGTGGTGTGGTGTGTGTGTGTGTGTTGTGTGTGTGTGTGAGAGAGTGTGAGAGAGTGTGAGTGTGGTGTGTGTGAAGGGTACCAGCACATATCAATACGTTTACAATAATTCAGGCTTTAATATTATACAGTATTTATCTTGGGTTAAATTCGGTGTGTGGGCAATGTTTTTTAAATCGTTTTATTCATATAAAAATAATAACAGAGTAGAATGTAATATTATTTAAAGTTAAAATAAACCAGTGTAATTTTCAACAAAAACAGCTTATTTTCAAATGAAACGTCAGAGAACGTCGGCTGCATGGAGACGACCCTGGTTACTTGGCAACGCAAAAACCTCGTCGACCAATCAGATGCTTCGTTCGGCGCATTACTACAATCAAACTCAACGATTTCACGCCTGTGTGACTTGCTGATGATGAAAGTTGGACTATTCTTTGGGTAAATATACAAACATGTGTGTTTTATATTAAATTTAAAACATGTAAGTTATTGCATATTACATTTATTGTTTTAATAGTGAACTTTTAATTTGTAAAAACCACGTTACATATAAATAGAGGGGACTGTGTTATGCTACGGCGGTGCATTTGTTTCAGTGGGTCGTGCTTCGGCTTTATAAAGCGGGCGTGTCTTACTGCAGATGGTTCAAATAGAGACTGTTCTGCAGCACCGCATGTGTTTGTCTCCCAGCAAGTGGATTATGAGGAGGTGTCTGCACGAAATCCAAGTTAACATCTTCTTTTTCTGACTGAGTGCTTTTCAGAGGACGCTTTTGAAAATGTATGTACTACTTTTACGGTTCATTTGTGTGATTATGTCCAGAAAGAAGCCATGTTTTAACTCCACATGTTAGGATAGACATGTGACATGACATTCGCTTTTCAACAGTGTAACCAGTCGTAGGCATTATTCGAAACGTGATGTTAGTTGGGATATTTTAACGTATTAAGTGCTTTTTTTTTGTTTTCTTCATTATTCCAGTGCGTATGTTAAACGTGACTTTGCTAGATTCTCAGATTCGTCGCCATATGTTTTCATATTGAGTCAAACTTCACTCGTCCTACTTATCGTTATGGCAACACGAGTTACCGTTAGTTTAAAACACATTCATGGTTTAAAAAAAGTTACTGTAGCCGACAGCCGTTAGCAACCATGGAAACGTTAGCGGTTTACGTAAAACTGAAATACTGCACTCATCACGGCCCAATTGATAAATCAGCTGGAACAAATTATTATGATGATTTTGACAACGTGTGACACGGTTACTGGTATATTGGACAGTGCTGTATTTTTAACACTTGAATAAGAGTTAAACCTTTTAGTAACATTCACAAGCTACCCTGCAGTATACAAAGTGATTAAAACTAGCTCCACGTTTCCCAGCTTTGATAAACGCATGAATGCATCCATAATTATAATCAAAACAGGTGATACATTAGTCTGAAATATGTCAATCTGCAAAATGAGTCATTTTATGCTAATACCTTTCTACTTTTACTTCAGTAACATTTTGAGAGCATGACTTTTACTTGTAACTGAGTGTTCCTTCACTCTGGTACTTTTTAGTTAAGTACACGATCGGAGTACTTCTCCCATCTCTGTTATTGGGGTTGTTATTTTTTGAAAACCCTGGTTTTAGTTGTCCATTTACTTTAAATCTAGTTGGTGTGTTTGTCTCTCAGCAGTTCTGGAATAAAAGCCAGGCTCGCGGTGTTCTAGAAGCCTCGCGCGCTCTGTCCTCCAGTGTGTGTGTGTGTGTGTCAGAGTGAGCGAGCAGGTTGTCTCGTGCTCACATTCAGCTTTGCTCGTGCTGAATGGGTCATGATGCTGCTACTGTTTCGTGACATAATTCAACAGTGAAGCCGGAAGTTATATTTTGATTTATTCACTTATTGTTTAATGTATACAGCATTCTTTATATACATTTTAATTGAAGTAGTTTGATCTATTCTAGCTTGTATTTATATTGTATGCATGTACATGTATATATTTCTACTGTGGAATATGTATTTACGGTTTTTATTACTTGTGTTTTTTTTTTTATATGTCTGCTGTAGGTGTAACAACATGGTTCACTAAAATACATAAATGTATCGATTATATATTTAATGAATTTCCCATGTTCAAAGAAACTGATTTTAGAATAGTGATGTTTGTGTATTTTGCTTGGTTTATGTCCTGTTTAAAAGTCACAACTAACATCTGTTTTCTCTCCTGCCTCCTCAGTTAATCTGAACTTTGTGAGAAGATGGATAACAAGGAGGAATCAAAGAGTTGTTCCGTCAGTGTGCTGACCTGGGAGCAGGTGAGCCGGCTGAATGAAGTTCTGACGGAGGTTGTGCCCGTCCATGGACGGGGGAACTTCCCCACCCTCGAGGTGCGGCTGAAGGACATCGTGGCCCGGGTGCGCTCCCGCCTGGAGCTCAGGGGCATCCGAGTGAAGGACGTCCGGCTCAACGGCTCCACAGCCAGCCACGTGCTGGTGCAGGATGTTGGCTGGAGCTACAAGGACCTGGACGTTATCTTCAGGGTGGACATGCCGCACGAGTCAGAGTACAGGCTCATTAAGGACGTGGTGCTGGGAACCCTGCTGGAATTTCTGCCCGAGGGTGTAAACAAGGAGAAAATCACACCCATGACTCTCAAAGAGGCTTACGTGCAGAAGCTGGTGAAAGTCAACACAGAGCAGGACCGCTGGAGTCTGATCTCCCTCTCCAACAACAACGGGCGCAATGTGGAGCTGAAGTTTGTGGACTCGATACGCCGGCAGTTTGAGTTCAGTGTGGACTCCTTTCAGATCGTGCTGGACTCCATGCTCTCCTACTACGAGCTGGCACAGACGCCCATGTCTCAAGCTTTCCACCCCACAGTGAGCGGGGAGAGTGTGTACGGGGACTTCAGCCTGGCGCTGGGCCACCTGCGGGACAAACTCATCGCCACCAAGCGGCCCGAGGAGATCCGCGGCGGCGGCCTGCTGAAATACTGCAATCTGCTGGTGAGGGACTTCCGTCCTGCCAGCGAGGAGGAGTTCAAGGCCCTGGAGCGCTACATGTGTTCCCGCTTCTTCATTGACTTCCCTGACATTGGTGAACAGCAGCGCAAGGTGGAGGCCTACCTGCAGAGCCACTTTGTGGGCGAGGAGAAGAGCAAGTACGACTACCTCATGATCCTGCGGCGCGTCGTCAACGAGAGCACGGTGTGCCTCATGGGGCACGAGCGGAGGCAGACGCTGCACCTCATCTCGCTGATGGCCTTCAGAGTGCTGGCGGAGCAGAACGCTATCCCTGACGCGTCCTGCGTCACCTGCTACTATCAGCCGGCGCCCTACGTCCGAGACCACAACTTCAGCAACTACTATGTGGCTAACCAGAACATTCCAACATGGCTGCCATGTAACTGACATAAAGTGGACGGACGTAAAAGAGGGAGACAAGAGAAGGACGTAAAAAAACTGAAAAAAATATATTGAGGCAATAAATACAAAGTTCCTCTCAAGGCACAATTATATTTAAGTGGACAGGTGTTTTGCTTTGTTTTTGGAATACTTTCTCATTCCTCATCTTCAGAGTTGTCTAGGTCATTGAATAGAAAGTGATATTTTTAAGTGTTTAGACTTTCTTTTTTTCTTTTTTTCATGTTTGGTTGTTTCCCCGTTTATCAGAGTTGTGTTTTGTGCCTTAACCTCCAGATGTACGCCCCAATAATTTAAGTATTGGCTATGTTTTTGAAAAAGGGATGAAAATAATGTTATAGCCTAAAATGTATTTTTCTCCTGTGATTTAGTAAAAAAAATAATACAAATGTGAAAGTCAGAAAAAAATGTAAAATATTTAAAAATAGTATTATTGGGGTAGGGGATATATAATAGGTGACGAGCCCCAAAAAAAGCAGAGCACCAGTGTTATAAATATGTTTGATTCACTGGGGAGGGGAAAGAAGGTGTTACACTAATAACGTTGTTCACATCAGATATGAAGAGGGAAGCGAGCGGAGTCCATTTATTTTTAATTCATTTAGACATGTAAATATCTCTTGCATACATTTGTAGTCTCCCTGATACGCCGACAGTGCCTGTGATTTGTAAACAGTGCAGGAGATGCAAAAAAATATTTTTATTTTCCACTGTGAATTTCAGTGTAGGACGAGCTCACTCCCCCCCCCCCCCCCCCGTATCCAGTTTACTCAGACCTGTACTTTGCAGTCGAGACGGGATCAGAGTGGGACAGCTTGGGCCTCAGAAAGATGGCTCCTGTGTGTCTGAGGAGTTTATGTTCCTCTGTGTTTTTAAGTCTCTTCCAAAGCCTCACCAGTGACCTCCAGATGTCAGTCTTATGGCCATTGTGGGAAGCTCTGTGACGGGCTGCCTGGAGCGAGGCCGGCTGGGAGTCCCTTCCCTAAAAAGGAGCAGCACATGGCGTCCCTCACAACCATCGCAGGCTCGACCGCGGACCTGAAACGGGATCCTCCTCTGACGCAGCTCACTGACTGGCTCTCAAACTATAATTATCCTCTTTTTCTTTTTTCCCTGGGGGTGATATCTTCGGTGCCCTGCCACCTTACATGTGTGGGGAGCTGAGTCACTTCCTGTCCTCTCTTTACCACGCAGTGTTTGAACCCCTTTTGTGGTCATGGGAGCGCAGAGTGCAGCTGGTATGTCGAGAGAGAAATGCTCACGTCTGCCAGTGGGATTCCTCTCCCCTTTGGGAGTTTGAGGAATCCTGGAAGCTACTACCGGCCCCCCCTCCCTGAAAAATGTGACGGATGTGCAGGTCCTCAAAGTTATGAATTACTATTTCTAGCCAAGCTTATTATAGACATTTAATTATGTGCTCTTGCGGTGCGGCTAGCAGATTAGCTTTAGCTGTATGAGCTGTAACTCTCACATGTGGTATCTCCTCTTCACTTTCCTGATATAACAGCATCCAGGCTTGAGAGAGGGAAAGTTGCTGTTCTTATGTAAGAGACAGAAGCTGCCTTCCTGCTGCTCGTTCCACAGATAACCAGCAGCGCCGCTTATCTGGCTGGGGGCACGACTCCTGGCTGGTGAGATGAATTATTGAGAGGGCGGTCAGCTCGCCCCCCCCCCGCGCAGGTCACAACCCGGGTCAGGACACGCTCTACTGCTGAACTTTGGTAGGTGACCTGCCATAGTCTTTTTTTAACAACAAGTCAGGGGCCACACATTGTCAGAGTTACAACCAGCAACTGCAGCGCTCAAGTGCCTTTTGGAGAGTGATTTAGGTTCTTTTTAAGGAGGGATTGTTCTCAGCCGTGTGCAATGTGGACGATCCACGACAACATCTTTGATTACAAGAGATTACATCCTATCCCAGTCGGGAAATTAATTATGGGTTGAGTTTTTGTTGTTTTAGTTTCAGTCCCAAACCATTATCTCCCTTGAAAGCCATCCGTCTAGTCATTCCTGTCAGTGTTTCTCTGTCTTTCCTACCAGTGTGGGCCTTGTTGCCGCTGGCAGCCATGTTGACCTCAGTCGTGCCTGAATGCCTTTTTTGAAATCAAACTTTTTGATTTTCCAAACGGGCATTATATTTCTACACCCTGCCGATCAATTGTAGCTCCACCGGCCCTGATGCAACTTGTCTTGTGTTCCTATCCAAACCAGAGCAATACCTGAAGTGCACTGAGCCAGACTTTTGGCCCAGCAGCTGGAGGTCCCCCAGCAGAGACCCTCACTGACAGAAGCACTTTATCGAGGCCTTGTTTTACTCCAGCCACCGGAGAGGAATGTAAATAACCTAATGTGGTGGATTTGCTGGAGGGAGTTGAGCTGGTTCTCAGGGACATATCATGTGTTTTTGAGGGCTTTGTTTTGTCCCTTTTTTTATTTTGGAAGGGTGAATAGGTTTCATCTGCCTTACATATTGAGGCATCCCCTTCTAACACTTCATGTGTGTCTTCTTCTCTCTGTGATAATTGTGCCAGCAGGTTCTTATTAGAGTAGATCATGTCTGAAAGTGGAGGTAGCAGACTTTAGCGTGCAGCGTTGGCTTTTGTTCTTATCATCTCTCAGCGGGTTGTCGCCTCTTTGTTTAGTGCCAACAGCTGGATTCATCACCACACTCTTAACATAATCTGTGACTTGTTTCAAAGCCAAAAAACATTGATTTGGTGCTTAAAAAAAACAAAAACGTTTTTGCTTCACGTAATGTCAATCATTCCCCAGTTTGTTTATCCCCTCTGAGAGATGATAGATTAAATCTTGGAGCCACATGCGGCAGGTTAAAGTCTGTCTGAGCGACGAGTGGTCCCTTTTTGGGGGCTTTTTGTTGACATCGCTCAGTCAATCAGTTTGAGCGATGTCAAAGAAAATGCAACGTGCGTTTTCTAGACAATCGATGGTGAACGCAGCCTGGAATGTAAATACTTGTGCGTTTTTCTGATGACTAAAAAATGTGTGCCTGTTTAATGAAAGCTTTACCTTCCCCCCCCCCTCCCCCCCCCCACACTAGAGGAGAGAGGGGGTGCAGCAGCTCACGTTGAATAATGTCCTTCATCAGGGTGGATGTGTCTGTGTGTGAACAGGACGATGTGGAGAAAAAAAGAGGGTTGATTATTTCCCCCTTTTTTTTTGTCAGCACACATTCTATTTTCTGCTGTAAACTACGTGTGAATCCTCTGCTTCTCTCACCCCCCCCTCGCCTCTGATTGTCTCACTTGTTTGGGGCTTTGTTTATTAGTACAGCGTTTATTTATTTATGACGCCTGTAGATGTGTTTTTTGCGCTGGGGGGTGCAGAGAAAGCGGAGGATTGTATTTGTAGTGGTTATGTGTGTCTAAAGTCTTACACCATAGGAATGTGATGGAGACTTTCTTACACTTCCTTTATGAGGTGTTGTGAATATTACTGCAGCAGATTTGTGTTTACGTTAATGCGTGGAGCTGTGTGTATGTGTGTGTGCTTGTCTGCATGTGTGTATGAAGAAGTAGCTATAAAAGTTTAAAAAAAAAAAAAAGTGGGAAGACATCTGAAATTTTTCGCACTATATATATATTTTTGAAATAGTTAATGCAAAAGAGCTTTTGTCAGCTTCGTGATTGTGACGACGAGTTGATGGTTACAACCATTATACTATTTCATTTTTCAGGACTTTTACCTCACTTGAGTTTTTCCTTTTGAATGGAAATGTACATCAGGAAATGTGTTTGAAGAGGAAATGATGAATAAAAGAGTATTAAATGCAATTTCTGCTTCAGCTGTTTCTGTCCAAATCTCGCCTGTCAAGCTGTGTCTTAAACTTCAATGGATTTAAGTTAAAAAAAAATACTTACGGGTAATACTGCATTTTCTGTTGAAACTTATAATCCTAACATTTAAATTCCAGACAAGTCAGAATAAAATATTTATAGAGTTTAAACTGTAAACTTATAAGGACAAAATCTTTTTTTTTTTGGGTGTTTATTTAGTCAACAAAAAAAAGTACAAAGTTGTGTAGGACGTATTCAGATCCTTGAGTAAAAGTACTGATACTACACTATAAAAGTACTCCAATACAAGTAAAAGTCCTGCACTGATAATTTTATTTAAAGAGCAACTTCCAGGTTAAAGACACCTGTGAATAAATGTGTAGGAAAATGATGAAGACACTAGATTTTCAAAAAAATATACAAAAATATACACTACAGTGACATCTGGCGTCGTTTTTGTAAGAAATTTTCACTTCCGCATAAAAAAGCCTCGGCACGTGACCTCCCGCGTGTGACGTAACACGGGGGACACAAGGGGGAGAGCGGCCGGTGTAACGTATTAATAAACATGGATCCCAATGCTAGTTTTGACACAGAAGACACAGAAGAAGTTGAACATGAATATTCAAATGCATATGACGGACCACAACCTTATAATTATGAGCCTGCTAGGCGTCCAAGAGACCAGGAGCAGCCAAGGATTAGAAGAAATAACGGCCATCGGAGAGAAATTGAGCTGTGGTGTGAGGAGAACCAGTGGAGAACTGGGCAGCTATCTTGGTGAGTGACCGGCGTTAGCTACAGAATGTTAGCTAACGTCACATCACAACATTGTAAAGTTAGCTATCATATATCAGGCTATAACTAAAGTAACATTGATAATATAGTAACGTTACTAGCAGGACTGTTGATACTGATCCATAACAGAAACTAATGCGCAAGTATCAGCCGTA
>NW_011340481.1:0-5854 GCF_000735185.1 Notothenia coriiceps | reverse complement strand
GAAGTCATTCCAATGGGTACTATAGGACAGTAAACAGTAAAAGTTTGAAAGGGGAGTGATTAGTAAAATATGCATAAAAAGAAAGAATACTAACTATAGGTAACATAAGATAAGAATAAGCTAGTTTAAATGATTTGTTATTGGTTGTGATCATATTCTAAAGATGTTTGGATTATTGAAAAGTATACAGCTCTCTTTCATCTGAGTGTTGAGAGCTGTATCCATAAATTCATTTTGTGCTCAAAGTGCACCAGATTGATGCATTTAACTTCAACATTTCAAAAAAAATCTTCTCAGGGCTGCATGCCCCCGGACCCCCCTAGAGAAGGTGAGGTCCACCCCCAAATAATGCAGGATCAAATAATTAAATTGCATACATTTTCTTTTAGTAAACACTGAAAATGGGTCCCACAGACCCAAACAGCACACAAAGGTAAGTATATAATAATGTGTAATGAAACAAATACCAATAACTGTATTGCATTTTTTTCTTAGGTGTATGTGCAATTACTTCATACTGTTTTTGTCTTTTTCGTCCTGCATTTATTGTGCCCCCCTCAGAAAATAACTGGCCCCAGCCTGGCCCCCCCAGTCAAATTGGTCTAGAACCGCCACTGATGCGTTGTTGACCCTAGGCAGCTATAGGCCAATTGTCTTTCCTCCTTTTCTTTTTCTTTTCCCTTTCTTTATCGGAATTAAACAGCTTGTTGTCATAAAGTGCCAAACAAATAGAACAAGCAAGCCAACAAAACTAGTTCTCGGCTAAGTGTGCATAGTACATTTGTGTATGTTGGGAGGGGGAGGGGGATTTGGGGTGTCATGTGGTGGCTTTCTCACAGGGTGCGAATGTTTGTTACAAATCACGGTAAAGCAAGATTAGAAAACAAACACATTTATGATGGAAACAATTGTGAGCTGTGTGAAATTTAATGAATAAAGTTAATAGTAGTAATGGGTTACTGTTTGTGGATTTTATATATATATATATATGCTATTTAGCATGACACATGTCTCTTTGAAGAACACATTTTAATTGCAAAACATATAATCAATACAAAAATGACACAACTCTTCCTAAATGAACAGTAAACACATTCATTCTGGAATTTCATATTTGTTCTTAAAAAATATACCTATTTGGTGTTTTATACCTTCATTTGATGATATAGACTAGAGTGATTACACAAAGGACTATCAAAAATAATAAAGTGACCTTAATATTTTTCACACACATACAACATAATCAAATTCTTTATCAATGAAATGTTTGTTTACTAATGATACATACACTACTTATTGTTGGGGAAATATTTTCCTAGGCCCACACCTTTGACCCTGTTTATCAGTTTGTACTGCCCTCACTGCACAGGCCTGCAACCTTAGGTTCTGTGCTCTCAGTGTGTTGTCTCCTTATTCCTGCCTGTTGGCATCAGCTGACAGAGGTGTTATAGTGCTTTGCCTGTTTTATCTTGTTATGCACAAAGTTAATTATTCTCTCAGAACCAGCTAAATACATGGGTCTGACATGGAGATCTTCAGAATTGGTTCGGCTACTGCTGTGTCACCTCGTGGCTGCAGCACATATCTTGTCAGTTCTCTGGACGTTAACTTCATAATAAACCTTCAGTGTTTGCCATCAAAGCTCCAGCTCTCCCTGTGTCTCTCAAAGTTTCGTCTCCATTAATCCAGAAGTTTCCATCACACTTATTCGTTTTTCAGGTATGAAAAAACGAGTATAGCGTTTAGCAAAAAATGTATGAATTGTGCATATCATATAAAACAGTGAATGCTATTTTGGAAAGATGGATGAATTTGTGGGAACAATGGAGACCACCTGGTAGTTGAAAACTCTAACCCTTCATATCCATTCTCACAGACTGTCTGACTATTGCACTTGCAGACAAACATGTCCCGCCACGCCTTGCCTCTGAGAATCTGGCTTGTTCAATTTATATTATCCTGTGTGGGACTCTTAAACACAGCACATTTATTAAAATATTATTTTTAAGAAAGATATATAGGTTGCGATTATTTTTAAAAAAACACTTGCTTGTTTATTCTTTTATGAATCAAAAACATACTACCAACACTTATATGCCCGGCAACTCTAATAATTGGCCTTTGTTTGCACTTGTTCAGGGTTGTGATTTTTCATCAGATGCGGAGATTGATCTTCTTCTGAAACACAAAATACATGTTTGGGTTGAAATAAAACTTTTGTTTAAATGTTTAGATTAAATCCAAATGAAGGGCCATTACCTTGGGTGTTCCACCTCTTCAATGGTCTCTGGTAAACGGATGTTTTGTGTCTCAGGAAGAAGATAACATGTCAGCCCTCCAGTGAACGCCACCAGAGAGAATATGGTACTCGGTAAATGGCCCCACACTTCTTCAAGGAGGATGATGAGGGGAGAAATAGACACGCCTATACGGCCCATGAACGAGCTGTACCCCAATCCATTTTGTCTGTATAAGCAAAAATACAGGTTCAGTATCGAGATGTCTGTAACTTCTAGTTTTTCTACTTTTGAGTTTAGATGCTGTTGTAAATGTGCATAGTATAAGCTCTATATAAGATAGTTTATTCACCTCATTACTGTGGGGTAAAGCTCTGTTGTGTACAGATATACACATGTGAAAGATGCCTCTGCAAACATCTTGCCCAAAGCTCCCACAGCTGTCCGAAAGAGCCCCATATCTGAAAAATAAAATAGTCATAGAACATTTTGACCCCACCTGTTATTGTATTTAATGTGTAGTATTTGACTAAATGTGAACCATAGTGGCCATTTTTACTATCAGCTTATCAGAAATCAAGTAGTTAATTAGTCTTTACCATCATCCTACCAACATAAACCATAAATAAGAAGAACCATACAAAAAACAGCCTAGTAAAATCTTGACTTGTTTTTCTTTCTTAAAACTATATTAGATAGGTAATCAGTCTGCTCTGATATATTTGTATTTCTATCTCTATATCTATCACATTATGAAATAACAGAAGTCCTGCAGCTCATTTAAAGGCACAGTTTCTGATTATGGGTATGTGAGCATATATCCGTTGATTGAGAATTTCAATACTTTCAGAGCATTTATATAGGCCTTAGATCTGCTTCAAGTAATTACAAATAATCGTTAATCTCTCTTTTTACTATATAGGATCTTTAAAGTGTAGCTTTGTTGTTGTCTATTATTGTTGAAGTAGCTATGGTAGTCACACTGTTGATCATTTACCTTGAGGGACAAACATGTTGCAAAATATACACAGTCCAGTCAGAACAAGCGCTCCACCCTGACTCGACCTTCGGCCTACTTTGTTCATAGCAAAATAGATTAATGCTTTGGCTGGAAGTTCAATCAAGCCGTAGATCAACTGTGTGATATAGATGTTCAAACCAAATCCAGAGACATTGAAAATGATTCCGTAATACGTGCTGGCCACTCCAAACCTGTCAACAGAGAGCAAATTATATCAAAATACAATTTGAGTTACACATTTGCCATAGAAAAAATATATTTAAATAGTGCTTTGTTTTACATAACCACTGGCACTGCAAGTCATACGATTAGATATTCTTTATTGTCACAGTAGGGACATTTGTTAAGGTCTCCGTTGTGCAGTTCCACAAAAGATAAAAATCCTAAACTGCACAAAAAAACCATCAGATGCTTCCATACATACACAGTTTGCCCATACACATACAGTATACACATACACCTACTGACAAAGGTGACTTATTGCACAACCCTCAAGGCCAACATTTAAATCCACATTACACTTCAGATAGGTGTTGCAGCTAAATGGAAACCTGCATCTTCCACTAGAAGCTAATTGCTGAAACTGTGTGGAGAATCTGGTCTGGATCAGACACTTTTATTTGTGCCTCTCTAATAATGGACTGTTCATAGATTGTTTGGGGAGCTGAATGTTTTTTAAACCCCTTAAGTGTTATAGCACTCTGTACTGCAATAATGAAGCTAAAACGTGTACAAAACAAGTACACCAAAGAGGCTGCAGAAATTGAGAGGCCCAGACAGAAAAATGATATCGCAAGTCGAGAATTTGCAAAACGAGTAGTAGTGCCTTGCCAGAAATAAAGCTATTAGGGAGTTTGCAGGTCAATGATGTAGGCAGGAACCAGACCATTGAAGGCCTCATAAACAAGCTGTAAAATCTTTAAATCAACTATAAAACTAACAGGAAACCGGCAGCAAAGCATAAGTTTGATGTGGACACTTCTCTAAGGAAGCCTGGAAATGCTTTGTATCAACTGCAATCTTTGAATGTTTTGTCTCGCTGGCTTTACAGTCAATATCACTTCCAGGGTTAGTTAGCAAGGTCATTTCATATATCCCTGCAACACAATACATGGGTGTCTTTGACATAACAGGGACTTTGTAAATGCTTCATATTCTGTTGAAAATGTTTGCTCATTTTTTAATTTTTTTAAATGTAATTCATGGGCAATATCTTACACACTGCACCTTTAAAGACAAAAACAAAGACATTTATGTACCAGACAATGGCAGTGAGTATAGCCAGTCTCCTCATTCTGGGGGTCCTCACAAGGTCCAAATAGGAATATTTTCTGTTTTCATTTTCCACAAGTATTACATTCGACAGACTCTGCAGAGAAAAAATTACATTTTGGTCAGCATTGTAGTTGTAGAGTGAATATATTTCTGATTAGAAGTAATCAGATCATGTAAAATCTTGTACCTCAGGCTTTAAGTCAGCCATGAACTGCTTTCTGCCGTTCACTTTTGCACACTTTCTCAAGTAAAAATGAGCAGCTTTTACCTTTCCATTACTTATCAGCCATCTGGCAGACTCAGGGAGCCACCTGCATTAAAATGTTAATTCAAAAAATCACTGATTTAAAAAATAATTTTCAGACAAACTGCGTATGAGTAACATGCCCCTCTCATCAAAACATAGCAGCCATGCTGGTATTCAGATGCTCAAAATGCTGAAAATGATCTTAACATTTTTATATGGTTCTGACCTAACTTCCTGGTATTAGAGCAGCTTTGTCTTGGAGACATTAAAAGGCAATAAATATGCTTCTTTTCGCTGATGGTTAAATTATTGTGTTATCCTTACCACCAAGAAATCATTGCCAGAATCAGCGGGGAGGTTGCTGTGGCAGTGAGGACCCTCCAGTCATTCACAAAATAGGCCACAACAGGAAGCAGAGCCGTAAAAATGCTCCAGTCCAGACTCATTAAGACGCCAACTTTAGTTCGATGCTTGATGTCCACCCATTCAATACCTATCAAAAGCAATGATAATACATCAAATCAATCAAATACATCTAGACACAATAACATTAAATCAAGATACATTTATTCTTATTTTTATTTTTGTTTTCTGAAATGTACAATTCAGACATTTGATTTCACAGATACTATGAGATTAAACTCACAAAGGACGATGCTGGTTATACTTATTCCGGCAATTCCAAATCCTGTCAGGAACCTCATGACAGCAAACATGATGAAATTATATGACAGAGCGCTTGTAAATCCGAAGAGACTCGTTGTCACATAGGACACCAGAAGAGAGTTTTTCCTGCCAAACCTGTGGTACAAAAAGATTATGAATAAATCTGTAGAATTGCTAAAACACACAAATATTTGTTTACACAAACAACTAACAACAGACAAACATTCCTTCTTCCTCATCTCTGGTAATGTGTGGGTGAGGGTTAATATTATGGTTGGCATTAAGGTTTAGATTAGGTCAGGAGTTGAATGGCATGTCATTAAACCTCGGGGGATCAACACCAATCTCCCGGGTTGAGGTCACTGAGGTTGTCAAACAACTCCACAGTGGCAAAGCCCCGGGGGTGGA
>NW_011340480.1:0-5002 GCF_000735185.1 Notothenia coriiceps | reverse complement strand
TAAAATAGCCCAATTGCTTTTACAATAAATAAACATTGAATGTGTTTAATTTAATAGTAAAGGGGTTTAACGTTAGTGGCAGGGTGTGTGTGAGAGAGAATAAATAAGACAGCCCAATATCTTTAAAAAAAATCGATAATTTTTTTTCGCATATTTAGCATATTTCGGAACTTTCCGCATATTTCGCAACTTCCCGCAGTTTCACCGCATATAATCACATAAAACCCCGCATGTTTAATCGCATAATCAAGGATTTTAGCCCGCATAATCAAGGAATTTAGCCTGCATAATCAAGGATTTTTGTCCGCGTTTTTCTGGAGGGTCTAAAAAGTACTCCGGTGTGAACGCTCCTAATGACAATCCCTTTAGCCCCTGTATGAACAATTCCTGCAATATTTAGTTTTCAAATGTATATATAAAACTCTTTTTCATGTTAGACCCATAAAACAAATTCCATTCCCCTGCAGAAGGTGTTCAATTTCCAACTAACTATAGGTAAGGTAAAACCATTTTTATTCCACAATACCTTGTTGTTCTGTTAATCCTATTATATTTACAATGTTGGGCCACACAATATTCGAATGATGCTTACACACAAATCAATTGACTGTCAATAAATATTCTTTATCAAAAGCCTTAAAATGACTTATCATGCCTGCTTGGTACCCTACCTTGCTTTATATTATGGTAAAACTGAGATGTGAGCATCACGGTTAAATTTTTTCAAATTGTACCTAAAAGGGAGAGAGGCTGTAAAGAGAAATAATGAGGACATTTGAGGGGCTAATAAATGGCAATATAACATAAAAACAGTTTGTTTTTCTTGGTCCAGAAAGGGTTAGCAAACATCTCCTGTAGATGCTGCAAAGACAACAAAACTTTATTATTCAAAGATTTCCTTTCTGCAGATTTCTAAATTGATGACTTGTGCAGCGAACCATAGTCTGACAAACTGAATGTTGATGAAGTGGAAAATGCAGGTTCAATGTTCTCTTGAATTGCTCTCACTGTGAGAAAAATTAATAAGGGAGATGGAGAGAGAAAAGAGAACGGCAATTATGATTAATTAAAGGATGTTCGTGTGAGCATAGAGACGGGTTTCTGTGTGATATGTGTGACTTTCTGATATACATTACAGGTTTAATTGTTTAATTTGTGCAGCAGCTTTCAGCAGTCCTCTTTTCTCAAGTGTGATGCGTTGCCATGCATCACGTTACAAGTTATTTTAAACACCCACACATCTTGAGAAAGGAGTTCATTATTTTACCTTTTTCTTATGGCTTTAAGTCTGGAACCTTCACATTTTCTTTCTATTAAAGAAAGATGTTTGTCTTCCTTTATTTCTTAGATCCTAATTGTGTGTGTGTGTGTGTGTGTGTGTGTGTGTGTGTGTGTGTGTGTGTGTGTGTGTGTGTGTGTGTGTGTGTGTGTGTGTGTGTGTGTGTGTGTGTGTGTGTGTGTGTGTGTGTGTGTGTGTGTGTGTCATCAACATTTAAATGTGTGCCTTATTATGCAGCTTATTATTCTAGCTTGTGTTATGTGTATTTTATTATTGTAGAGTTTTTAAATGTCATTCTATTATAGGATTCCTGCTACACCATTTCTTAATGCTCTTAATATTTTTGCATTCATGTACAGCACCTTGTGTTGAAAGGTGCTATATAAATGAACTTGCTTTGCCTCGCCTAAGGTCAGCAGAGAGAAAAAAAAATGAAGGGGAGGAGGCTGAATGGAGGAAGTTGGAGAATGAGTTATGGAGAGTTTCCCAATGAGGACTTAATCTCTGTCGACAAAACAGGTGAGACAGGGTAAGAAGGAGGGATGTTAATGGACATAGTGAGTGAGAGAGTCTGTCAGAGAGCATAGCGTGATTCAATTGTATGGACTGTGTGTGTGTACCAGAGGAAGATGGTGACACTGAAGCCTTCTGAGAATACTGATTGGAAGCAACAACAGAAAGGGGGAGGGAAAGACAAAAGAAAAAAAGGCAATTCAGAACATGACCCCCAAAATGACCTTACCAGATATGAACCAGTCCATAGATGAAGAACAATTATATTGAGGACGAATGGCAAGTTACAAAACAAAAATGTATTGACTTAACATGCAAGCCTCCAAAGGGAGTTTTCTTCTGTGGGTGTTTGTTGCCACTCTTAATTTGGTAAGGAACTCGAGAAAACCTGGATTATGTCCCGTCAGGTCTGAAGGGACACGACTTTGTTCAGAATAGTCACCCAGGTGCAAATAACATTTTTCACCCTTTTCATCCGGGTGCAAATAGCATTGTTGACTATAGTCACCTGTGACCAAAATGTCATCAGCCTTGGAAAAATACACATTTGAATCGTTTACCTTATTTTATCTCTATAGGACTAACATTTGATTCTAGTTTGATGACAACACACATTCAGAAAACGACAAAAACGTTGGAAGTCTACTTTAAAAGTGCAACTTCAATATTCAACCTCAACCTTGGGAACATGAAAAGTGTGCAGGAGAGACATTCAGGTCAGAAAGAGTTGTCATTCAGAAGTAATCCAGAGTTTAATAAAGGAAAACCACTCTAAAAAGCTACAATCCATTCACCTTAATGGGTTTCTTTTATCTTCATACATTGATAGTTTGCCGGAGGATAATTTCCATTTGCATTTAGCATATACTGTATCTTCTCCCTCAATGTTCATGACATCCATTTTCTCCTGATTTATTATAATTTGAATTAAATGGGATCTTTTCTCTTTTTTCAGACCTAAGTTAGTAATTATTCATTAACTTCCTGATAAGTGTTCTTCAACGCGCATCATTAACATTTTCCCAGTTATTTTCCAGCAGCTTGACTGGCAGTATTACATAAAACATACCCCACTTGCTGCTCTCCAGGATCCGAGGCAATTTAAGAATAGTATTTTTTCCTCTCATGAAGTAGGTCGCGGCTAATTGCTAATTTGACGATGAAGAGCAGGAACATACTGCGGTAGAAATGACATGCAAGGCTTGTCACAGCAGCTGTATTAATAAACATGAGGACAAAATGCCTGTGTAATTTGTCTTTTGACAGCACAGACTGCACATTGATTTGTCTGTTGACGAATTAGAAACACATAAAACTTTCTTGAATGTACATCTTTGTGTATTGTACAAAAAGAAACTGCACTCAAGCTGCTCATTTATTAAGGAATAGGTTAATATATTTCCGGCTATTAGATTAAAATCAACAACGTCTGTCAGTTTCTAATTTCCGGTTTAACAAAACATGTAACAGTATGGAATGATTTAAAAGTTAATAATGTGCAGTGTTTAATTGAGCTTTGAAAAAACAAGATATCTTCTTTCATGACTGTCCGCAAAGCATACATCAGCTCTGTGTTCTCAGATTACGCTTAATTGTTTTTCAACCTTAATGGACCCTGGTTGCAAACAAGGTTTTAGCCCGCAGGCAATGAAAATAATGATAGAAATGTTATTATGGTCAAATTAATTAAACTCTGTAATTAGGTTGTAAAAATGTCATATGTCTCAGGCAAAGGAGATATTAGAGCATCTTTGTTTATAATTAATCACCTGATAAGACTGGTATTGACTTCACCCACAGTAACCTCTGGCTGGGTTTCTTATGGATGCCTTTCCTCCTTCCATTGTTCCAATATTTAAAAGGTTTATTGTGATTCTGATATTTTTTTCAAGAGAGATCTGGCAAAGAATGCAATATAAAATCATTGTCACAACAAAGATGGAATAAAAAAGACAAAGACAAATGTAACATGCTGCAAAAGAGCAACATAAAAACTACTTAAGTGTCAAAATCTTCCCATTTGTGAAAAAAAGTGTTGCTCTGACTAGATAAACTCCAGATTCTTAAGACTGAATAGAATTTAACAAGACAAATCTGACAATTTCAGATTTAACAGACTACATTGATAAATCAGAAAAATATTCACATAACATGACACTGTACAATATGTCACTGTGTCGCCCTCTCATCAATCTACTTCTCAACATATTTACAGATGTTTTCAGATAAATATTTCTATGTTGTATGTCAAAAATGACCCACTGTCCAACATAAGTGATGACCATGGCAGGACATTGATAGCAAACAGCAGGTGGAAACATGGCTCCATTATTTGGTCTTTGACTCAGAGAGAGAAATTATGGCACAACCACAATTGGTTTCCAGGTAGTGAGTGTCTCAATGGCTCTTGTCGCGCAAGGCTCTCATAGAGGGAGAAAGTGAAAGACATCAAAGGCAAGCTTTACAAAGAGGTATTGTCAAGGTCCGCTTTGATTTGGATGCTCAACTCTGAAGACTCATTGCTCAGTTTGGCCTGAGAAGGAAGCAGACAAAACATCCCCAGTAGCAGTCAGTGTTCACTCAACCATTCAATTGATCTTAAACATTGACTGTAAGCTCCAGGTCTTGATGTCCCCTTGGTCCCCTCCCCAATCTGATCAATGATGACATGTATAGCCGCATGTCATCATTTCAGCGCTGGTTGTCTTGGTGGTGCCCAGCAAACAATGTGGGCTTCGTGAATAATTGGACAGCCTTCTGGGGAAAACCTGGTCTGATTAAGAGAGACGGCATTCATCCTACTTTGGAAGGTGCAAATCTCATTTCGGCAAACATTTCAGGGCTTTGTGGACTTAATCCATGACAAACTGGAGTTGAGACCAGGAGGCAGAGTCGCAGTCTTACACGCTTCTCTGCGCTCTCTCCTAGGCAGTCATCCATAGGAATCCCGAACCCAATAAAATACCCAATATTAACGGTGTGTGTGTCTGCCCAAGGACAATTTAAGGTAAAACCTAATAGAGGTGTCATACATAATAACCTAATAAAAGTAAATGTAACAACTACTACAGTGCAACAAAACAGGAAGATTAAATGTGGTCTCTTAAACATAAGATCTCTAGCATCTAAAGCAATACTGGTAAATGATTTAATATCAGATTATAATATTGATATATGCTGTCTCACTGAAACTTGGTTGAGACATGAAGA
>NW_011340479.1:0-4709 GCF_000735185.1 Notothenia coriiceps | reverse complement strand
TTGCCCCCCCCCTCCGTAGATCAGCCCTTGCTTTGGAGTCATTTTATGTGCCTTCGTAGTTTTTTTGCTTTTGTCTTTTGCAGTTATGCTTTATAAAAAAGATTGCCCACCTGCATTTACTTGACAGATTGAATGCAAGGCATGTTGGCAACTTTTTCCCTGGCACCAAATCTCCCATTCAAATCTCCTTTTTTGGCTCTGTGTTGCATGGAAAAACACTCAGGTTTACTACAGCGAGGCCTCGGGCACAGCTTCTCCTACAACATGAGTCAGATCCAGTCTGGCTCTCCTCCAGACGAGACGTGATGACAGTTACGGAGTGAACCAGTCCAGTTGAAACAACCAATTGATAAAGAGAGCAGAGACACACACTTGCTCAATCCGCCTTCTCATCCCGAGAAGCGAGGCTGGCATGGGGGACAGAGCTAGCAGCCCACATTCAGGTGAAACAGGACGATGACTTTTAACCGTGACTTCCTTCCAATACACAGGTGAGTCCCACACATACAGTACCATTTTTTTATTATTTTTTAAAAGGTATATACATAGGTATGAATCTGCTGTTGAACTATGAAGTTTCAGATGTGAACAATTAGCAGTAACAACACAGAGGTCAACATTGGATCTCTTCTGAACTGGAGGCGAGTTGATATATCTAGACAGATTCATAATCTAGCTAAATGTATCATCTTCATTGACATGTAAATCAAAGTTACCCGTTGTGAACAATTCTTACTTTCCCCTGAAGTGTCATAGAGCGCTATATGTTTTTTCTGTAGGTGCCTTTATCCTTTAATCCTCAATAGAACTTAGATGAGGCAGGTGAGGTTCAACCTCAGTCATGTTGAGAGACGCCTATAAAACTGAAGAATGTATTGATGGCTTTTTGCTTGCCTGGACCTCTGCCTACTTACACAACACTCCAGCTTAGTCATAAAAACTGAGAAAGTCATAAAGTAATGTTGCGGATATAAATCACGAGGTGTGTTGTGTTTCCACCTTTGCAGGGGTGGAGCAGGGAGACAAGATGAATATTTATACTGATGAGATTTTCCAAAACAGAATAGGAGCATGGCATAGAGCTACTGTAACCCCCACATGTTGAACTCTCTGCAGAACAAACCAACTTGTGAAGTTGATATGTGAGATGAGCTCTTGGTGCTGGCCCTCCACAGAGATCGAGCTGTTGGCCTCTCGAGGATGGCTGCGGCGGTTCTTGTTGCTGAAGCTGGTGACGGTGCTGCTGTTCCCCCACGCAGCCGGCCTCCCCCTGCTAGCTGGCAGCGTGTTCAGCCTGCGGGCCCTGTTGCTGCTGCGCTCCCCCCACATCTCCACCAAGCCCTCCACCGTGCTGCTGGGCCGGCTGGCGCTCACGGACAGCCTTGTGCTGCTGCACTGGACGCTGCGGCTGGGAGTGACGCTAGAGACCCGTTGGACAGAGGAGACTAACATTAGGGAGGAGGGATGGTGGAGGGAGGCTATGGGTGTGCTCTGTCAGCAGCTGCTTGACGCTCACCACCTGGCCTCTCTGCTGCTGCTGGGGCTGCTGGGACTGGAGGCAACGCTGGTGTCTCGCTGGCCCGCGCAGACCCGCAGGTTCAGGACGTCTCACTGGGCTCAGCTCAGCTGCACCCTGGTCTGGACGCTGGTGCTGCTGGAAAGGTTGTACTCGCTCCACTCAAAACTTTTGCAGGACTCTGGACCTCAAACGTATTTCTCCACAGAACAGAACTCCCAAAGTGTTCCTCTGGGCCTGGTGCTTCTTCCCAGCCTTCCCGGTTTCTCCGCCTGCCTGAGGAGGACATTATGGCTGGGGAACTTATGGCTACATTATGCTGTCCTTTATGTCAGACCACAGAAGAGAAAGAGCTCCTTTCATTAAAAGCTTTGACTGTTCATTTTTATTATATTTAATTTATGTAATAAAAGTGCTTAATATGTGCAGAATATGAACTTAGTAAGGTGTCTTAATTTGGGCCTTGAATAAAGTAATATTCAACTAACGGCAGACACTACAGGTTATTGTAAAAGTAAGAGTTTAAATTAAAAGTAATCACAATGAAAACTTCCCCCGATGATTACTTACATGAGGCCATTCTGTTTGCCTTACAAGTTTTTGGTGAAATGTTATGTTTAAATATTCAAATGAGGCATTATCTTTTATTTTGTTGAGATATTAGAGTCAATACATTTTCCAAGACACTACAGGTGAATAAGGTAAAACTGTTTAAATAAAATATATCACAATAAAACTTACCCAACTGACCAATTAACATTGGTCACGTTTTCTTTTAATTATATATTAAATAATCAATTGAGGTATTATCTCATTCTAAACGTTTTTAAATTCAAGAGAAATCTATAGACACAAGTAGACTAAGTTAGTAAAAATAAACAACTATTTCAGATGTCTTCTTAACTTAAGACATGTTTTGTATTTTTATATAAACAACTCACTCAACATGGATCTTGCATTATGTACATTTTTTTTATTTTGCATAAAGCGTCTTAATTTAACTGGACATGGACCCTGTGGCTACAAGTGGCCATTAAATCACACACATTAACTGTTCACTCTTGCTTTTGTAATAAAAGTGACATGCTAGTGTAATAGTAGCAGAGTCAGAAGACATTAAAGCATCCAGACCAACTAAGGCAGTAGATTACATTTCATTGAGGCTTTTATCCAAAGAGTCAAAACAGAGGCGTTTTCAGTTTGCGACGGAATACCTGCAGAGTTTCTGCTGTCCTGATGGTCAATGGGGGGCTCATTCCAGCATTTAAGATCCAAGAGAGCAAACAGGCTTGTGTTTGAGGGGTACCTGGGTCCCACTCTCAGAGATGGAGTAGCAAGCCGATTGGCTGACGCTAAGCGAAGTGCACGTGCTGAAGTGTATGGTTTAACCAAGGCCTGGATGTATGAAGGGGCTGATACCAGCTCGGTAGGCCAGACTTGTATCAAATCGAAAATCTGCTTTTGAATTGGACATTTCATATTAAAAAATGTCATTATTCTTTCTTTTAAAGTTACATAATATTTACTTCAAGGAACAAACCTGTATTAAAAACATACAGTAAATGAAATGTCACATGAGAACTGCCGGAGTAGGTGCACATATTTTATGAACTGTTGCTTTATGTTTTGTCGGGTTTTAATCAAAGGTTTCCTCAGTTTACATCTGAGATGCTCGTAATGTAAGCACTGGATCCCCCATTTTAAAGGTAAGAGATTATGATCAGGTTCACATTATAAATATGCTCTCATCCGTCAGCCTCTCAGCAGTTTGATCTGGCAAACAGCCTAAGATAAGATGAAGAAAAGAAATGCAACACTGACAAATGTTTGCATTGCGGCGATCTTCAGTAGCAGTTTCTCTCATGTTGTTTGTCACATTAGTATCTGTTTCAGGATGTGTTCGGTTTCTGCATATCTTATTTCTCTTTCTGATGAATAGCTGCCTCTACATTTCCTGCAGCTTATCATTTGCACAGTCAAATGTATTCAGAGCATTAACGCAGTAGCAATACTTTTCTAATGGATGAAAATAAGCTCCAGCCTAACTTTGTTTAATGTCTCGTCGGCTTCTGATCAGATAATACACACACAGAAAAATGTGAATGCGTCACAATGCGTGTGTGATAAAAACTTGGTCAGGATGATAAGACAGAAGCCACAAACACCGGGCTTTGGGTTTTAAGACCGGCACACTGTGGCCTTGCATTGCACACATGTCTCTGTGAGGATATGAAAGACCATTCGATGGGTATCCTTTGAGAAAAACTGTTTGATTTAACCACATCACACAGGGTGATGACCAAAAAAACAAATATAGAGTTATTGTGGAAGATGATTTGTGTTGCATCTGAAAAATGCATGTACATTTTGAGTCAAAATAAAGAGATTGAATTCTGAACTCTGCTTACCTCATATTTGGTACTGTATTTAAAAGTACACTGACTGATTGGTCAAAAATATATAGACATAAACGCGAGTGAATAGAGAGCCCCAAACATAATAAACTTTAGAAAAACCCATCAATACCTGTTAAAAATGCCCAACTAAACTGGGATACGTGGATAAACTGTGTAATTTAGAAATTAACGGATATTACAAACAACAATTCATTACTATTACTCCATGAACAAAAACATAAATATAAACCTAAAGACACACTTTGTTTTTGTTTTACTATTTGCAATTATAAAACTGGATATCAATCTTCAAAGTAGTTACATTTGAGATAGGGATAATTTTTATAAAAAGTGAAAATTAGAACGCTTAGTAAAGTCAGAATTTACTACAAAAATGTATTTACTTTAATCAGATTAAATCCTGAACCCAAATATATTTTTCACATGCGGCCTGAAATATAAAAATGCTTCTGTGTGGCCCTTATTGTCTTCCGTATGTAAGGATCAGGTGAGAAACAGTTTCATTTTACTTGAGAGACATGAAGGATGTTATTGTTGAAGTGTATACTTTGTCCAACAGAGGGAAGCATAGAGTCTGCTGTCAACATACTGTATTCTTTAGACTTTACTGAGTCATAAGGTTGGAGAGGATGGAGAGACTCAGCTACTACAGGCTAATTAACATGGCTGCCCTATGTTTGTGTGTGTGTGTGTGTGTGTGTGTGTGTGTGTGTGTGTGTGTGTGTGTGTGTGTGTGTGTGTGTGTGTGTGCGTGTGTGTGTGTGTGTGTGTGTGTG
>NW_011340478.1:1763-4644 GCF_000735185.1 Notothenia coriiceps | reverse complement strand
CTGTTCCGTTGGAGGTCCCGCCGCCACCTGTCTCGCCGGGGGTCCTGCAAACTCCTGGTCCTCTTCCGTGGGGGATCCTGCCGAAGCCTGTCCCACCGGCTCCGGTTCCTGTTCGGCCGACACCGGGCCCTGCCCGACCTCGGGAGCTGTCTGGTCATCGCCCTCGAGCTCGGCCCCCTGAGAGCCGCGGTCTTCGCCCTCGAGCCCGCCCCCTGAGAGCCGCGGTCTTCGCCCTCGAGCCCGGCCCCCTGAGTGCCGCGGTCTTCGCCCTCGGGCCCGGCCCCCTGACTCTTCCTGCCGCTGCCTTCGCCCCCATGCTCGGCCCCCTGAGTTCGCCCGCTGTGGCCTTCGCCCCACCATGGACTCTGCCTTGCCCCCGGGCCGTCCGCCCGAGACCCCCACCTTGGACTCTGCCTCGCCCCCGGGCCGTCCGCCCGAGTCCCCCACCTTGGACTCTACCTTGCCCCCGGGCCGTCCGCCCGAGACCCCCTTCTCGGCTTCTGCCTTGCCCCCGGGTCGTCTGCCCAAGATCACCTTCCGGGTCCTCCGCTGTGCCCCTGGGCTGTCGGCCCGAGCCCGTCCTCCGGACCCCCTCTACCCACCCTGCTGGACGTTTTTTGGACTTTTTAGGGACGTCTGGGATCTGTCCCTTGAGGGGGGGTAATGTTACGATCCGTCTGTGTTGTGTTTTTGTCATTTCTGTCTTTGGTTTCCTGTCTCTGTGTTTCCCCTCCCATCGTGTCTGTTTCTGCTGATTGTGTGCACCTGGTGCCCGGTGTTGTCTCCTCCCCTCTCACCTGTGTCTTGTTTAGTTGATTAGTTTGTGTGTATTTAGGTTCTGGTTTTTCTGTTGGTCTTTGTGGGATTATTTGATGTTGTTGGAAGGTTCTTTGTTTAGAGGGATTTGTGTTTTTTGCCTTGCCTTATTTTTACTTTGTTGCTAGTTTTTGCAATAAAAGTATTTTTGGATATTCTGCTTTTGGGTCCTGTGTACCTTGCCCTCCAGCCGTGACAGTTATGTCACATGGCAGGTAAAGTAAAGTACTGTATCCATGGAAACATTCCACTACCTGTTTACAGAGGTTAATGCAATTTGGAGGCAATATTTTGATCAAATAGAAGCAAACGATTTTTGCTAAAAATTATTACTTCAGTTTTTTGTTCATACTTCATGTTGATATAAAGCAGTCATCATAAAGGCTGCATTCCATTTGCTGCGGTGCATGCTGGCCCGCTGTCATGGCTCATTGGTCCAGCTTCAATTTGACTGCAAGGACTCCAATGATCTTAATGGTATCTCAGTGTTTGTATTACAGACACTGAAGTGTCTCCTAGATTATTTCACATTTCTGTCTTTCCATGTTCTGTCATGGTGTCCACCACTGGGCGTAAAATCTGAAAGATATCCAGTCGATTCAGCTCATTTGAATAAAGCTGTACACAGCCAGGTCCAGCCTCCCTAGGGACATCATGTTTGAAGGAAAGAGACAAAACAGTATTATGTACACAGGCTTATGACTTTGACTTTTTTTAAACAACTTTTTTATGTGCAAATGAACCAAATATATTTGAGTCTGTTGTCAACATTATTTCTCCAGGACATGTTGAAATCCATCAAGGCTTTCGCTGTGCTTCGTTGTCCGTAACTAAACATTTTCTATACATAAAATAAAACAAGTAAAGTCAAATGACAGCCACGTCATGAGGTCACTGTTAACTTCGCCTCCTCTCAGGTTTCAGCGGTGCTCTGTTCCCTGCCTGCCAGGAGCACTCTTGATGTTCAGAACGTGATGCAGAGCTAACCAAGCCTCCATCCATCATCCCTCCAGTCAGCCAGCACCGCCCGCCATGTTTCACTGCTCAGGACCGCTGCTGGGGAATAGATTGGTAGATTTGTCCAGTTCACACAGGCTCACACACACTGGGGACTAGTCATGGCCGGGGATCAGAGTGTTTTCTAGTTGACTGGTGTTAGAACCTGAACTAAGCGCAGAAGAAAGAGAGCAAAAGGCCGGGGTCAGACAGGGATCTGGGTGAGCGACTCCTTTAAAGCCCAGCACTGCCGCTGAGCTGTCAGTCTGGGTGTCATTCGCAGGGGTGGGGGGGCACGCTGAGAGGTTGGACTGAAATACATATGAGAAATAAGAGCCTGTACTGTTGTTGTGATTCATAATCCACAGGCCAGCAGTGAACGTCAGGTCGGGGGGGGTCGGGGTATAAATAAGGAGATACTGGCAGGTCAGAGGGCGAACAGAACTGAATAAATTGAGCTGACCCTGTGTGGGCAGAGATCTCAGACCCCATTTACTCTCAGTCTTCACGCGTCCTGTGCAGATCACAAAGCCAAGTGTAAAAGCATCCAAACGGATTGAGAACTGCTCACATAACCTTTGAGGAGGTTTGAGACTCACTGTAGGCCATGTTTAAAGAGGCCTTATTCTTATGTGGGGGTGATTCCTCTCCTGTAGTGTGATACAGGTTTTTATGCATGTAAATGGTCTGCAAATGCTAAGATTCCTAAGTTTCTCCCCACACACTCCCCTCCCATTGGAATCCTTTGTTTGCTTCTGTAACAAAATGAATCACCATCTAACACACTTCTATTGGCCAGCGCTCCAACACAGTGTATATGATAGGTTAAGTGGCGGGACATCTCTCTAAGCAGTTGACCACAACAGAGCCGGCCAGCTAACCAATGAGAGCAGACTGGGCTCTGGTTTCAGACAGAGGGTGAAAAGAGGTGCTGCAGCATAGGCAGTATGAGAAAAATAAAGAGCTTTTTGAATATTAAAGCATGGAGACATGTCCCAGTAGAGACACTACACACTAATATGAACCTGAAAATGAGCTTAATATGTCCTCTTTAAGTGGCTATGCTGGC
>NW_011340478.1:0-1664 GCF_000735185.1 Notothenia coriiceps | reverse complement strand
GATATACACCTGAACATCAGCAGGAGAGGACTCTTTAAAGTAGAGACACTACATACTGATATACACCTGAACATCAGCAGGAGAGGACTCTTTAAAGTAGAGACACTACACACTTATATGAACCTGGAAATGAACAGAATGGGATCCTTTAGGTCTTTCAGTCTGTTTTATTATATCCACTGTCTAATTTCCTTTATACGTCCATTGTCTGTCTTTGTCATAGTAAGCACAACTTGAATCAGCGACATAACCTAAAGCTCATTTTGAACAGTATGGGTCACAGGAAGCTTCTGTGACCATCCTTGTTTTAATTTAATTTTTAAATCACCCCCATCAATGACTTCCACCTTTGTCCAGTCATGACCGAGACGTAGACAGTTGAGGTTGGATTATTCCACACTCCAAGACAATACATCAAGTCATTCAATAATGTCTTTGGAGATGGTCGCATGGAACACATCTCACACATCTCCTCTCCTTTCACGGCTCAACAGATCTTTGTTCGTAGACTTCTTTGATGAGAGGAAGCTTTGCAATGCTGTGTGGCTTAGTGAGAGCAGATCAGAACATGTACCAAGCATTATTCACCATACATTAAGGACTGTGTTCAGTGTAGACATGTTAACAGGATCAAAATGACACGTGTTTTCAACTTAAAGCAGCATTTTACCCAATGGGTGTTGGCGGATGGATCTGGCCTGTGGATCCAATACGGTGTAAAGCTGGAGGAGTGGAGCTCTGTGAAGAAACAGGAATTGCTGGTTTTTTTTGCTGCCGCGTCTCTAATTGTCTCTGCCTGTGTTCGACAGAGCCTCTTTGAAGGACAGGGTCTCTCATTAGGCATTCACACCCAGGGCTCGCTGCAATTGGGCTGCCTAAGGAATCTGAAGGCAATGCAATTGTGTAATTTGCACACAAAGTGGTCTGGATTGATCCAAAATAAACCTCTCAACTTTAAATGTGGAGGGGGAGAGGGAGGGCGTATAATTGCATCATTTAGTGAATTGATTGGCTGAGAGTCGATGGAAGGGAATCAGGAAGCAGCAGATAAACGGTGACAGCAGCGCCTTTTAGAGCGGGACACACACACACACGCCCAGTTTAAAGCACACTGAGAAAAGAACACACAAACGTACAGAAACAGACACAAGAACCCACAGGCTAACACACACTCGGTGAGATTAGGCGGCACAAAGAGGGCCCGGGTCGACGTCACACACCGAGCGCTGCAGGGCGGGACAATGGAAGGCAGAATTAGAGGTAACAATAGATTTCATTAAGCCAAACTAGACTTAACGAGACAATCGATACGTCATAATTAAAGCGAGGAGGCTGAGAGAGACTTAGACTCTAAATGATGACTGCTCTTATTAAGATGGAGAAGATAGAGGAAGGCTGTGTGACAATGGAGCTCTATAACTACCTACCACAGGCCTTTGTGCTGCCAGCGGCCTTTCACACACAGACAGATAGGAGGGAGGAGGAAGGAGAGGAAACCAGGAGAAAGAGGAGAGGAGGTCTGTCTTTCACTTGGCTGAAGTTTTAGAAAGGAAGAGGTGATGTGTGATGATGACCCCACACACACACACACACACACACACACACACACACACACACACACACACACACACACACACACACACACACACACACACACACACACA
>NW_011340477.1:0-3281 GCF_000735185.1 Notothenia coriiceps | reverse complement strand
CCCGCAGCCGCATAGCCGAGCCTCCGAGTCCCTGACTCCTCTGGTGTGAGGGAGAGAAGGGTCCATCATTGTTTGCCGGGGTGTCGGCGTGGAGTGGACACGCTAGTAACAGGTACGTTACTGAGAAAAAAATCCAACCTTGTCGTTAATCCGAAAGGAAAAAGCGACGGTGTAGGTTTTATTCTTTAAAGAATATTAACTGGTGTGTTAATACCTTTTGTTTTTTTATCTCCGTCTCCTCTGGTGTGAGAGAGAAAAGAGAACGTCCTCGCTACCGTGGTGTCGGTGTGGAGGGAAGAAAAGCTAGCAACAGGTATGTTACTAGCTTGAAGAAAAAATTAAACCTTACCGTCATTTCGACAGAAAGAAACGGCGAGGCAGATTACAATATTAACTGGTGTGTTAATATTGTTCAGTCTTCTTGCAAAGCAAAAAAGTAACCGGCAAGCGCCCGTCGACCGAAAGTTAGCTTTGGGTTCAGTCTGTGGACCGTTAAGCTAGCCCGGCTATTGATAATTCGAGATGTGCTCTGAAGCGAGAAGAGGTGTTTGAATGACGCTGCGTCGTAGCGCAAGCTACTTATAGGGTGGGTGGATTCCCTGATGTAGACGTCAAGATCACCAGCCAATCAGGATTGGCGTAATGAGATCGATGCTTCTGTTTGCATACGCGTTGAGGCGCATCCCATAGTGAGACATCGAACGGAGTGTTCTGAATGAGAACAAGCTTATTTTTCATATAGGCCTAACTATCAAAGTCAAGCAGGAGGAGAGGAAAGCCCTGCGGGCCACATCCTTGGATTAATGACTTTGCAGAGAGAGGAGCCACACAGACTCAGTTTGGGGACGACTTTGATTTATACACATGAGAGGGCTCGACCGGGACTGAGATAAGGGAGGGAGAGATTTATAATCATGCAGCTTCATCAAAATAATCACTCAGTCAGACCTCAGCGCCTGTCCACGGTTTACAACCTCAACTTGACAGGGAATGGCTTTTTGGAGTCCTCAGATTTTAAAGTGCGCACACCTTTAGACATCTCACCAGAAGCATCTGCTTACAGATACATGAGATGTGGCTGAGAACTTTATGAGGATGGTTGATCATGAACCCAGGTGTTTGGACAAAAGGAAACTATATGATGACATATTTATGACATTTATTGGGAGAATACGATGCCCAAATGTGTGGACAGTGGATGTGATCTCTCATTTCTTTTATTGGAGTCACTTGGAAAAGGATGTCTTTGTGTGCCAGTATAGGGAGGAGGAGGGGTTTACAACAGCACTAAATCACTCCTAAATCACTGTGTGTGTACATTTTTACGACAGCTTTGAGAGACCTTTCGATCTGATTTAGGGGCACACAAACCTGGCACAAAATACTATCTATCTATTGAATTTAAAAAGAAATGCCTAAACATAATCTACTGTTTGCTTTTCGTATTGTTCATTCATTGTTGTTTTTTTGCTTATCTGGTGTTTTCTGTTAAATTGGGATTTATTATATTATTTCGGTGGAGGATCCAGAAAAAACCCAGTGCGTTGGTTCATTTTTTAATTAAATGCACAACGAAATCACTAATACATTACAATACTTATTTCATAACGAAAAAGCTTAACAGGAATTAGGTTTTTTACATTTTTGGGGGGGATTTAATAAAATGAAAGTTAATACCAACATAAAAGTGTAGCAGCACTTACTTGGCAACAATTTAATTTATTTGGATGTTGTATACTTTTTTTCTGTGCTCAAGAGATGAGGAGACAGGTCAAATTATAAAAAGGGAAAAATTACAATAGAAATCCAATCATCATCTCAATTTGTAGAATGTGTTACGGCTGAGAGCTGAAGTCATTGCCTGTTTGACAAGAAGCCGTCTCACATGGAGCTAAGTGGACACTGCTGCCTCCCAGCAACACAGAACCCATATGAAGCTGAACTGCTTTCAGCACCATGGACAGCAGCCATCTCAGAAACATCAAAAAAAAGGATTTACTCAATCCCCTTGACCACTAACGGAATCTATGGCAGGGAGCAGAATTGATAAACCTTGCCGATGCTAATCAAGATCTTTGAGTACTTTGAGTTTTTCTTTATTTCGGTCAGACAACTCACGTTTATGTAATATGCTTATTAGAAGCAACATATAGTTTGAGTTTGGCTGCTAGGCTCGGGAAATATCGGGCTGTTTAGCTGCTAAATGCTCCACTATGTTTTGCTAGTTGCTTAATGTGTCTGGCATTTGTGCATGCATTTGTTTTACTGGGCCGCCATAAATAGATCAGTCATAACGCATTCACAACCATGCTCTTTAAAATGCAGATATGCATGCATGAACATGTTAAACGTACAAATGTTTTCAGTATTTCCACAACCCTGAGATATGCCCGAGTGACACTGTTACTGCTTGGTGGAACAGAGTCAGTGTTCAGTGTGATCTCTGTGCTCTCACCGTGCTGCGCCTATTGGCAATAGCCCTCGACTTCAGTTGCGACATCAAAGGGCAAAACCGCTCTTTTATTTGCCTTTGTTCCCACTGTGGCATTTCACAGAATCTGACAGCCCTGGTGCTGTCTAATCCCTGCTGTGGCCCTGACCCTTTGAGGGCCCTCAGACTCTGGATGGGAATTGCTAAACTTCGCTTATGAGGAGACGACTTCATGTGACACGCTCTCTGGGCTGACGTTTATCACCCAGAGGTTTGTAAATCAAACTTACAGGTCTCTTACAGGGTCATGTCAGATGCTGCAGAAAAATAGCACCTATAAATAAATAATATTATGGATATCTATCAGTTTTAAAAATACAATAAAGCATAAAATCTCAGTTCTACTTTCTAATTGATTGTCAAACCAACTGAGCATTACTTAATTTATTTAACAGAATTGGTGTTCAAATATCAAACATGAAATTGCACATCAAAGGGTTTCAGTGCACAGCCTGCATTAGAAAACTCTGCAGCTGTGGTGCTACCAATCATTAAATGCACACATGCTTAAGAGAGGGGATTGATTGGCAGAGGTCTAGGTCATTCTCCATTTATTAATAACATATTCAAGTCAGGGACCTAGTCAATGACCTGCAAAGAGCTGGGACCAAAGTAACAAAGGCTACCATCAGTAACACACTACGCCGCCAGGGACTCAAATCCTGCAGTGCCAGACGTGTCCCCCTGCTTAAGCCAGTACATGTCCAGGCCCGTCTGAAGTTTTCTAGAGAGCATTTAGATGATCCAGAAGAGGATTGGGAGAATGTCATATGGTCAGATGAAACCAAAA
>NW_011340476.1:0-2125 GCF_000735185.1 Notothenia coriiceps | reverse complement strand
CAAAACGAAAACTCTTCGGTTCTCCACGAATTACACAAGTCACCCAAAGCAGCGTTAAAAAAGCGGCGGGAGGTGCCGAAAAGCGACTAATTTGCATCACTGGATTATACTCTAGGTCCCAGCAGTCAACAGCCACTGTCCTTGAGTAGAAGGCTCACCTTTATTTAAAAAAAAATGTTTTGGTTATATGAATGAACACTAATTTACAAATGGCTAAGATAAAAAAAAGTAATTTTGCCTGTATCAAATGTAGGATGTCCAAATATGGCAGTGTACCCTATGGTCCTCCCTAATATTTGAGGAACAGAAGTCACTGTGTGTCGGATGCCAAGCAGAACATTCCTCACACCTACACTTCACCCTGCCTGACCAGGGCTCTGCCCTCTCTGAGCAACGCACTGGACAACAACAGCCTCTGTCACACTGACCTACAAATGAGAGCAAAAATAAATGCCTACCACACACACACAGTCATAGAAGAACAGAAAGCAGTCATTGAGGATAAGCGATATAGGTCAATGTGAATCTGAATATGGTAATGGTCTCACTGAAGAAGTTTCTGTCTTCACTCTCAGTTCAGATTTAGGACGTCTGTACCTGTACCGAAAAATTATGATGGAAAATGGACAAACAATCAGCTTTGATGTGTGTCTGGCTCAAATCTTTGTGTTGTCTCGCAACAAAGAAGCACCTTTGGTAACATTGTGTTTCATTGTATTGGTGGAAAAGCGACGTTGAGAATTATGAGTTACACATAAAACAGACAAAAGATTAATAGATTAGCTACTGTAAGCCATGTAACATGTTAAAATGCAACTAAGAAACCAATGTATTGATGGTTTTCTGCAGTAATCTGATCGAATCTCTACAGGCCTGGAAGGTCTTTGAATACCAGGAAGACACAAAGACACAAAATGATGCTGACTAAGACTATTTTGAGACCAACATTGCATTAACAAATGCACCTCCCATGCATTTCAATGAGAGCAATGCAGTGGTGCAGTAAACCTTATACAAGAGTTCTCCAGCAAACCAAAGGCAAGTCGCCAAAAAGCGAAACCTGGCACTTAAACTCTCATTGCAACTCAGTAGAATGCCCCTGTGTTAGCCTATCAAATACATTCCAGTGTTCATTAATTGACTTGGCATAAGTGTGGGTCCAGCACATCATCAAGGACTGTAGTCTAGAGTTCACATATATTTTATTGAAATTAGCTACTTCTTTTGTTTTAAACAAACAAAAGAAACAAGTTAACTTCTTATAAGACCTGGGTCACACCGTCTTCTTTGAACTGAGTGACTCGCTCGCTCGTCTTACATTATAACCATAACATAATTACTGAAAAGGGGCAACAAAAAAAAAAAAAGTATTTTTCTTCTACATCACAGCCCTTCATCCTTGACTAGATTAAACTCCCATCTTAAATACAAGTAGAATCAGATGAATGACAGTGTGTGTGTGGATGAGCATTTGCATGGTTAATAACTACTGTACATTAACCCCTGTCTAGCGGCTGACACACACTAATTAATGAGCTTGGAGAGTGTGTGGGTGTGTGTGCATGCGAATGTGGTTTCATCAGTTAGCTTGCCTATTATTACAGCAAGTGATCTCTCTCAGCCTTGAGCACAGAATACAAATGGCGGCTATCGGATGAAAACGCTGCATGTCTTATTTTGTGATGAACATGAACTGTACAGGCTAATGACTTTTTAAAACTTGGGCTGGTACAAGCCTTTGACTCATCTTAATTACATTTCCAACCAAGGAATACTAAAAAGTTGAATTTTCTGTCAACATTTTGACGGTATATAAGGTTTCTTAATCCCCACTTGCAGGCAGAACTTTGCACTTTTTTCACAAAAAGTCTAATGACTGTAACATTTGTTGAATACCTGAGGCCAAACATTAGGGTAGGCTACATTTAATTCAACACAAGCAGCATTTATGGGTCAAAAGAGTCACACACAACCAAACACACACACACACACACACACACACACACACACACACACACACACACACACACACACACACAAACACACGCACACACACACATTCACTCTCTCTCTCTCTCACACAGACACACACACACATTCTCACTCTCACACACAGACACACACA
>NW_011340475.1:47500-56002 GCF_000735185.1 Notothenia coriiceps | reverse complement strand
TCCATTTCCTGTTCATTGCTAATACAACAGCACTAAGAGCATTCCTCAGGAGGCTCTATCATACATGCTTACACACACGCACACACACACACACGTTTAATGGCTAAAATGTGACGAAGTGCGAGATTTGTTTAATGAGCCTGTCAGCAGTGCTGTATTAGCATTGAGACAATTTTGAATTACAACATGGGTTGACTGGGATTTGCAGGTTGGATTGGAAACTCAAACGTAATTTAAATGCATTTTATTAATACCAATAACGCTTAAAGTACAAAAACAATCTCAAAAAGTGCACTGGAGAGCAAATACAAACATTAGATCAAGGAAAAGTAATTCAGTTAGTTGATGGTAATACCATTTATTTGACATTCCTTCTCCTTCGGTTAATAAGGCAACAAAATCCCTGTTAACTTCACTGGTGTCCCAGCCTGATGCTGACCAGGTCGTCGTAGTGTTTGAGTCCGGTTTGAGGGAAAAGAGAATCAGTGTCAGAGAAACATTAATACAAGAGAATGAGCAAGGCTGGAGAAGGAAAATAAAAATGGGGTTCTTGGCAGGAAACAGGCATGGTTTCCTGTGGTTAACACAGTCTTGTTTCTAATCAGTGGTAGTATTATCTGGCCTTACAGGGGGGAAGTGTTTATATTTGTCTAGTAGGTTGGACCACCACACAGTGCTGGAAGTGAGACACACACACACACACACACACACACACACACACACACACAGGGATAGAAACATCAGCACGAACGCAGCCATCGACGGACACACACACAATAACATTCACAGAGTAAACACAACATGAATACACAATCAGTCTTCCTCACACTCATCTCCTCTTTTTCCTTTATCTCATTCCTGCATCTCTCTGCTTTCTGATTTATATTTTGTTACCTCACATCAGAGTTGCATGTAGTGAAATATTTTCCTCAGCTGCTCTTTAATTAACTTGGCCCTCAAGGTACAATATGCGAAACAAATATCCAGGCTTGTATCTATAGCTCAGCTGAAGAGCAGACAGGAAGCTGTCTCTCAGTATTACTTTGCCTCGCTGTCGTCTCTGGGGAGAAGGTGAGGGGTTCATCAACAACACTGTCTCTGCTCAGCGTACATCCACATGTAGAGAGGACCATAATGAAATTGTCTTTTTAAATGTAGTTTATTTTAGTGTGGACAAGGCCTTGAGTTAGTTTAGTATCCAGTCATTTAATTTATGAATGTGTAGTTTACAAATAAACACAATTGCACCTCATGCCATTTATTGTTTGTCATCCTTTTTAATAAAGTACCTCTTAAAGAGAGATTATTTATATAATATATTTTACACAAGATGTGTCATACTCGAGCTCAAATGTATTATTTGCCTACATTGTTTAAGTATGAAGTGCAATATCTTCAAATCCAAAAGTGTCCGTAAAAGGTTTTTCAATTGAATTACAAATTACGCAAAATACCATGTAATTTGTATAGTAATTGACTACAATCTAAAAATCTCAATCAAACCCTGGATATAACATATCACATACAGGATAGAGCCTTCATTGTTTACGTAGTCCAACCTCTTACAAGAAGTAAAGTCTGAAGAGTGTTTGTGTTCATGTTAACACCCTACAGGAGGGTCTGTATTTTTTTTTGTACGGCTGCTGGTGTGTTTGTTCATTGTTGGACCAGCCTCCTCTCTCCCATCTGCTGCGGCTCATTAGCATGGAAACAGGGCCAGGAGAGTTTTCACACATACACACACTGGCCATTAATCAACAAGTCAGACCCATGATCCATTCCCACACATACACACCGCTATGTTGAAAACAAAGAGCATACACACACAGACACAGACCCTAATCACAGAAACAACCCAGAGCACACTTTAGTACGTCTCGACCACACCTCTCGCCTCACAGGATCAGAGCTGGCAACTCAAATGTTTGTCTATGAAATCTGGCAACGTTGTGACGTCTCAATTGCTTTTTACTTTAAGTGATGGCCGTTCCCCTGTGGCACCGTCAACGAACACAGGGACATTTGTTCCCATCAGCTGTTCTCCTTTTCTTGTTTTCATGGGATGAATTGGCACTAGTGCTAGACTACCGGTATCATTGTGTGAATTTGTTGCCTAATTTGTCTAGTCTTCATGAAAGGGCACATTGAAGAGAAGAGTGTATTCCCATGAACGCACTATACCTTGTGTAAATGAGAGTGGTGTGTAAAGGCAAACAAGCAAACGTTGTTGGACAGTAAAGAAACCAAATTACTTCTATATCCAAAAACAGATTTAGTGCATCGCTGGACATTTTAAAAACAAGAATATTCAAATATTTGAGAATCACAAAACTGCAACAGAGAGCTAAGACGCTAATTAAGAACCTTGCAAATTAATTAAATTACAAACAAAACAATATGGTCATGAGGTATTGTATATGAAAATATCTCCCCTTGATGTGAGGAGTTTCTGATTTTAGTTTCTGAGTTAGGGTGGAAACCTTTTATTTCTCAACACAATTTATTGCAAGATAATGGAAAGTGTGCAGAAATTCTCTCATCTCTTGTCTATGGACATTTCCTGATGCGCATCTATCTCTAAGAAAATTGAAAGAATGCTTGAGCAACTCATTTTCAATCCTAGCTCTTTCATTGTGCAGTAACTGTACTGTAGGAAATCTACTTTTGCCCGAAACAGGAAGGGACAGAGCTACTGCCTGACCAAAAACCAATCTTATATCCCTTACAAAATAACAGATTTTGGATAAATCCCTTTTTTTGTGTGTGACTTGTAGTAACTCTAATCTGCTTAAAATCATGGAGAAATATAATGTTACATTAGCTGCTATTCAACTCATGTCAGATTCACGTTTTGTACATGACACTGCTACTCTGATCATATTCACAACATATGAATGTAACAGGTTTCAAACTTGCATAATACGAAAAACCAAATTCTATCCACTTTAACTTGATGTTAAAAATACCAATTTAATTGTTGAATTTGAAGTCTAAGGATGCAGGGAAATGTGTATGAAAGCATGCAGAAGACATAGGTTTTAGTTTGATGGTAGGGCCACACACACAATTTGCTGCCTTGAATGTTTGACTCATTGTTAGCATCATAAAGCTTTTCATCAAGTGTTGGAACATGCGGAAAAATAAAATACCTCCGGATGAAAAGTTGATGAAAACCAAGATGAATTGTATCAGGCCCGATCACACGGAGACATGTTGTATCAGACACAGTCACTTAAAAGACTCGTTGGGAATTGGCAAATAAATTGTGATTAACTGGAAGAAAGGGTTTTAAGCAGAAGTTGAGCTCTTGCCATGTGCTATTGGATTGATTAATATTGACTCATTTGAACCATTTGTCTGCATTTGCAATTGTCCCAATGTTCACATCTACCGGCATCAAAAGAGAAAGTAAGTGGTAAAGTAAAAGCCTCCTGATTTCATGATCTAACTTCATGGTCTACCTGGGTAGACATCTGCCTCGATAACTGATGTTCCCTGACGTTGCTTTTATCAACTGTGTCGTACCTAAGGAAAATAATGTTTTTGTTGCTACGTGTTTCTAGGCTCCAGTGTGATCGTGGCCTTAGTAAAGGTGTATCTATTAGTCGTCTTTGTTTCTCCTTAGCATAGAGGTTTTCCGGGCACACCCAACTGGTAAGAGGCCCCGGGGTTGATCCAAAACACACTGCAGAGATTAAATATCTCGTCTAGCCTGGGAACGCCTCAGGGTTTCCCAGGAAAAGCTGGAAAACGTTGATGGGGAGAGGGACGTCTGAAATAACCTGGTTAGCCGGCTGCCCCCTCGACCCGGCTAGGGATAAGCAGGAGAGAATGGTTCAATGTATAATTGATATGTTTCCAGGGCTCTGCTCTCCCACAAAGAAGTATTCTCTTATTTGTTGTTTTGATGATAACATGGCTCTAAAATCTGCCACAAGCGTCCAGCCATAAGTGTCCTCATAATTAATTGTTCGGTTCTTCCACTCTTTTATTCAGACATTGCCTTTAATTAGTCTTAATGTGAAATTGTCCTATAGTATATCTTGTGTTATTTCTCATGTCGAGAAGGGGCATTACATTGGGAAAGGAAGCGTTTAAGGAGCACTGTGTGGTTGTCGGGCAGAAAGTGTCCTGAATCTTCACCACTCCAGAGAGATTGGACCACAATAGAGGGGTCTGACCGTCCTGCTATGGACTTGTGTACGAAGCAGGTGAAGATGCTGTGTCTTTTACCTGCTATTAAAAGGTTGATTACAAATACAAATCTGGCTCATTAGAAAAGGAGAGAAAGAGACATAGAGATCTGCTCTCCCTCTCCCTCTCTCTCTTTCTCTTTCTGTCCTCTGTGGCAACATCTGCTTCCTCCGCTGCTCTTTCCCATCGTACGGTGGGCGTGTCTTTTGTGTTGCCCCCCAGCTTCATTGTTCTAGCCAATCATTGTCCTCGCCAAGCTGTTCCCACGATGCACCAGTAATGACCAGAAGGCGCTGATGGGAGCTGGTGTCTCTGAAGGAATGACTCGGGTCTTTACAACCACTCTAACCCCTAGGGAGAAATGACAATAAACTAAATAAAAACAAAAAATACTTCTACTCAAAGAGAGCAGAGGAATGTGTATTCTTTTAAATGCTCAGATTTTCCAAATACAACCCCCCAAAACTGTGATTTTAATAAAGGATAAATGTACATTAATGTCAGTGAAGGAAAGGGAAATTTAATAGAGTGACGTTGTGCAGATATTAACAGAGTGAGGGGACATAGACAATCAGGGAAAGAGGAAGAAAGAGGGGGAGAAGGAGCTCTGGGAAAAGATCAGAGCTTGGTCCCAGGGGAGCTGCGACAGATGAAGTAGCTGAATAAGCTGTCTGTCATTGTGTGACTCGGGCTGCTGTGGTCACTTTGTTTGTTCAAACTTAACAATGGAGGATGGCTGAGAGAGAAATCTCTGTTTTCCCACAAGATTTAGCCCCAAAAATCACTAGTCAGTGATGCCCAGTGTGTGTGGGGATTTGTCCTGGGGACAAATTGAAATGCTAATAAAAGACAAGAGTTAGGAAGAATTGTGAAGTCAGTGAGCCCACGTGATGATGCTGCTTCCTTTGTTGTGATGGAAACTACAAATCATCAAATAGTGAAGACATGAGGAGAAGAAAAGGGCAAACGTTAAAACATGTAGAGTTTCATCTGTGTGTCAGTATTAAGTGTTCAAGTGGCATTTCAATTAAAGTGACGTTAAAACAAGTATATTCATAAAAACAAGACTCAGATAAACGATCTGCTCACTGTCTCCAAATGTAAGGGTTTTTAAGTTTTGACTCAATATTCCAAGTGACTTGTTGTGATAAAGAATCTCAATGTGGGAATACTAGGGAAACATGAGGGTCATATAGTAAAAAGTGTAGAAAATGTGGGGCCTGCACATTTGGTGTCAGCATGCGCCCTTCACCTCTTGATTACCTTTAAATAACTGCAACTTTAGTTTACTTTTTTGTACCACTTTTAATAAAATATGACTTACTGAAGCCTGTAACACTTTTACTACTTACGTTTACTGAATAAGACTTCACAGCAGCCATGTTTTATGGTGCTGTTTCTTTCATTCTTGTGGTTTAATTCAATCTTTTTCAGTATACATTCTTGCAAACAGTTAGTGTGCCTTGAATGGGCTCATCTTTCTCTTATAGACTCATTCACATGAGAAGATGGAGGGTTAGGTTGAAATGTATGTCACACCCTTAATTCAGGCACAAAACACTAACTTGTTACGTTAATTTCACATTTGCACGTAAAAGCCAACATTTAATTTCAAATCTCTTGAAGGACCCTCTCCATGTTGGAGCCCTGAGTACTTCTACTGTATTTGTGCTATGTTGGAATGAACATTATAATGAGTTCCCAACTGGGAAAATGAACTCAAGTCAGAGCAACAAGTAATAGTGTTGGATACGCTACTTTGTTAGTTGACATCTTTTTCCTTAGAAGCATGATGGACTTAAGTTTATTGTTGGGTTGATGGAAGGAAACTTTATTTATTTACATACTGAATATTATTTTTTTGTGATAAGGTAGTAGTTTGTAACCGTTATTGCTGTATACTTACCAGTGGAGTTAGAAAAGTTATGTTTTAGCCGCAACCGTGAGAAAAAAAATCAAGTAATCTTAGTGGTTTTAGGGAATGTAAGAGTTTGTGACCAAATCACATGATAACGCTTCAACAACTATACTTGTAAAGCAAGTTAATACAAATATTGGAAACAGCTATTCATGTGTTGTTGAAACACTTAGTAACACATTGCCTCAAGTGTGCAAGATGTTTCAAAATCACTTCTCAAAGCTCATGAACATCATAGTCAAAATAACTACTTCCATTACTTTTAGACACTTAAGTACACTCTACAGTATGTATGGTGCCGGCTGGAATCGAACCAAAGATGTTGTGGTTAGCACCGAGTGCTCGCTGTAGTTTCAACAACTGTGTGTGTGTGTGTGTGTGTGTGTGTGTGTGTGTGTGTGTGTGTGTGTGTGTGTGTGTGTGTGTGTGTGTGTGTGTGTGTGTGTGTGTGTGTGACAGGTGACCAGGGTGTGGACAAAAGAAGGGTCAGTGGCCAAGTGCGAGCTCTTTCTTTCCTCTGTGTCGCCCTCTTCCCAGCAGTCGCTCTCTCTCTCTCACACACAAACCAACGGACACTGACATGCATGCTTACACACCGACACACATACACATTCAAACAGATCTGTGAGAGGAGAAGAGAGGTGCGTATGAATGGACAGATTAATCAGATTATAGCAGAGACACACTTAAACAGCCTGTTCTCTGGATTAGCTACGGTCCTGCCTACTCCCTGTCAGAATATAAAGTGTGTGTGCGAGGAGAGAAAGAGGAGGAGGCAAGTAAATTAGACAATATATTATCCGACACACATTGTGTTTTTTCACATTTGTAAGGACATTTTGTGTTTGAGTCGCATTTAAAATCACACATGTTTGTGTCACTAAATAATGGAGTTTTGAAATCCTGCAAAAACAAAGGTCAGTGGTCTAATTTAAAGACCAGGAACTAATTGGCTGTTTTGGTCTGAGTAGATTTAGCCAATCGGTCATTTATTATGCTTTCTTCTTGCTGACTTATTTCCAAAAATCTTATTGGCACATTTCTGGTAAACACCATTTAACACGACAGGATTTCAAGTGCTGCTTTTGCATGATTCATTGTGGAGAAACTCATTTTGGATTAAATCAATTGAAGAATTGCTGTAGTCAGACAGCGCTTAAACGTAGATATCCTGAAAAGATCAAGAGCCCTGACTGAACTGTTGAGCCCCACATGAAAAGGAAAAACAACTCCTTGTGAATATGTGACTGATATGTATTTTACCATGAAGAAGTTTCGATTTCCCCCTCAGAAGTTCAAAGAGTGCTGTTCTTTATGTGCAGCAGGGCGGCATATGGCAGCCAGTGACCAGGGCTTTGTCTGACTATTGACACCAGAGAGATGCAGAGAGGGAGGATGTGAGTGTGTGCGACTGTTCAGGCCGGAGGACAGCCTGACAACAACAAAGGACCAGCTTTAAGCCTGTCTCCTGTGATTTTCCAACTCAGCAAAAAGCTATTGTGGCACTGAAAAAAAGTTAAGTTAAAAAGCTTAACATGGTATGTGCTAACAACTGCCTGCCGCTTGTGTAATACAAGCAAATACTTTCTGAGCAGTCACAGTCTTTGGAAGGGCAACAGTCTCCGTGTACTAACCCTAACCCGGTCACTGCACCAACATGTCCACCGTAACTTTGCTTATATAAGAGATTGTTTTATTATATGAAGGGAAAGTTACTTTTCAAAGGGACAGTTTAGGCCAACATCAACAATATATCTATTTCCTTTAACCTCCTTTAATCTACTCATAGACTAGATGCCGGTGGCAGGGCGAGATTTAAACAGTAAAGTCGTCCTCCTGTTATCTAGCTGAGTGGATGCATGCTTATTTCTGCAGAGTGATGCAGATTGTGCGTGTAGTTTGACAGAAGGAAAACAGTTCCTATATCACTCACAACAAGATCCCTGGATGATCTTAAATTCATGTTTTCCAAAAGAGACTTTGTGGTTACGTTTTTCCCAAAAGTGATTGGGGCGGTTTGAGCACCACAAGCTGAGTGCGATCTACTTAAATTGTATCAGAAATAAGGCTAGCGTTAGAAGATAATGGGGATCCAGATAAGACATGTATGAAGACATCTCTACGGTTAATATCAGCAACACTCTGTATATTAACATGGGGTTAACTTGTTTTCTTTCCTATAACTCTACTTTAGTTAGCAAGGCTGTGACCTGTGTGTGTGTGTGTGTGTGTGTGTGTGTGTGTGTGTGTGTGTGTGTGTGTGTGTGTGTGTGTGTGTGTGTGTGTGTGTGTGTGTGTGTGTGTGTGTGTGTGTGGGTTGTGTCTAAGTACGTACCTCTAATGTTAAACATTAAACTACAGTTCTCGTCTACGTGTTAATTTCGTAGTAC
>NW_011340475.1:18965-47473 GCF_000735185.1 Notothenia coriiceps | reverse complement strand
CTCACACACACACACACACACACACACACACACATACTCTCTCTTGCACACAAACACACACACTCTCACACACAGAGACAAACACAAACACACACACACACACACACACACACACACACACATACACACACAGTTTAGCAGTCAGGCAGGGGCAACCGGGACTAAATCCAGACTGGTGGTTTCTCTCTCTAGCTATAAATACCCCTCTGCTTAAAACAAGATCACACACACACACACACACACACACACACACACACACACACACACACGTACGTTTATGCTCATGTACGGAACAAAAACATTTGTTCACAAGCAAATCAAAACACAGACTAATATAAACACACATACGTAGCTTATGCACATATAGAAACACATTCCCTCTCGCACTTGCATAAAAAAACACACACACACACACACACACACACACACACACACAAATACTCACACACAAAGAGATGGCTTTGGCCTCAGAGGAGGCTAGCTAAGCGGTCTATGATTATGGGGTGTGTCTTTGTCTCATTTAGTGGTTCCACGAGGAGACAGTCTTCTGCTGCGTCAGACGAATACACGCTCACACACACACACTCTCTCACATAGACACAAATGTATATGCAAATACCAACGCACAAAGAAATCCTTCAGCTTGAATTTGGTGGATTGCTCTGTAAGGGAACTGAAAATGTAAACAATTCTGCCAATGAGCCACACTGTTGCTTACGTCTTGCTTTGCCATCGTTTGTGGTTAGTGAGAGGAATTTACAAGAGTTTTTTGTTAGCTGTTCCATAATCTTATGCTCTTGTCACTTAATCTTTATCGATCCTAGATAAATTGCTGGTTGGAAAAGGGGGGTACGTAAAGGTTGGCTAGCGTTAAATTACTTTTATCTGCCATGGCTCTGATCTAGATTAAATTATGACATGATACTTGTGTGTATGGCGTTACTTCATTGTGAGGGAAAACATTGTTAGGAGGCATGCGATTTGAATGAATTGGACAACCACCAAAATGCTTCTCAACACGATCCGATTATCAATTCTCAATTTGAGATGATACAAAGCAAGTCAAAATAACCAAGGCAATTGTTGTGCACACTAGATATGAATATCATACTGTAATCATTCAATCTGTTCTCCCAGAATCTTGTCTAGAAAAAGCAACCACACATATAAATATAAAATCACTCCACATCAGATGTGCTATATTTCATTCCTCTTTTATTTTGGAAAAATATTGCGCTGTTTTCCAGTAATAAAAATGACAGGCTCTTTACATACGACTTATTTTCTTAAATACAACACAGTCACAGGGGTCTCAAGTGCCTAACACATACATACATGCATACATACTTACATTCATACATTATCTGCCAAATAAAAACAATACAACTTAAATTAAAACCGGTTTAACAAAATAAATCACAACAAAATGGAACACAAATAATTAGATAATTAAATTAAAAGAATACATCTTTCTTTAGATAACAAATAAAATAAAAAACAAATGATGCTAACCAACGGCAGGCAGGTGTCCTTCAATTGGCTAATAGTGGAAGACTGGGAGTGAAGGGAGTGGGCAGTGCATACATGTGACACCACACATAGGTGTATCATCACCTCTTCTGTACACACACACACACACACGCACACACACACACCTTCATAGTGCAATGAGGTCTTGGCAGTTAAGACTAATTCTTTATAGCTTGGCTTACCTGGAAACACAACATCACCAGAGAAGAATTTGACTTATTTTGAGTAATTTTGTCAATTAATTGTGGCCAAACGAGCTGCCAGAAAATAAATCCAATTGGATAATTACACTTTAATTATGTTAATTATTCAAAGTGGCTGTAGTAGCATAACAGTTTCTAGAAACAGTGTTGCCAAACCAAGTGTATTATACAATTATGTTTTGTCAGATGTTTCTCTCATGCCTAATGCTGTGTTTCCTGAGTTGCCCTGCCCAAAACATTGCCCTGTGTATCACAACCTTCAGGGGTCAGGGGGCCAGTATGGCCCAACAGGATCCATGTTGGATCAATCTGCAGTCACTACTGGAGTCTTCAGTTCTCTATTTTTCTGCTGAGAACCAGCTCAGCCAACATTGTCTGTCAGTGCTGCAGAGTCATGCACAGCTGCCGTACAAGTCCCACTTTAATTGAGTTAATTAAAGCGGCTGTAAATTCATACTTATGCTACGTTTAAAGTACGAGCGAAAAACATTAGGATACAATTAATCAGGTACATTTTCTATTTTTTATGCCGTAAACCAACCATCTCCTTTCCTCTAAAAATTGAAGAAAACCTGTATTTACCCAGATTACTACTAGGGCTCGGGCAACACTTTAGCAATGATTCTGAGACACTGTTGCTTTTGTTGCTCGTATTGTGAACATAGCATCACTCAGCAGCACTGCACAAAACATGAACTGTCCAATATCAATAACAGCTTTTACACTGAATTGTAAAACCACAACACATAACAGTAGTACAACAGTACTTCAAAAGTTCTCAGTACTCCAAGGTACTACACTGTTCATTCAATCAGTACTTCAAAGGTACTACAATATCATCGGTCAACATCCAAGTCGATATTCCATAGTTCATCCAGGTACGAGCAGTAAATCTTCTTTACAACGTTTGTACTTGTGCTTCATCCAAAGCACTGAGTCAGCATTAGACCTTACATCCATTTCAGGTCAACAACGTCAAGTATTCACCCGTAGTACTACTGTAGTACTAAGTCCTTGCCAAGTCGTTACTGACTCTGACGCACTGGCTCAGTAGCACCTTGGCTCAAAGTCCTCCGGTAAATCCCAGGGAACAGCAGCAAACAGCAGGAGTAAAACCTCCCAGAGACAAGTTGAGCTCTACTGCTCAGGGCTGTGTGTGGACCGACCACAGGGAACTGGTCTGGTATCATACCTGTGAGACAGAGAGGAAAAATCTGATTTTAGTATGCTGCAGGAAGTTGCAATCAATTACTATCCAGTTGAAACTCCTTATAGTGAATTATTGTTAAACCCATTTTTTATATATCGTTTTTTTTTCAGGCCTTGTTTGTTTGTTTGTTTGTAGCCTTTATTTAACCAGGTGAAAGCCCCTTGAGATCAAAATATCTCTTTTTCAAGGGTGACCTGCAAGGTACTTTATATGAATAACGCACAATGCTGCATTAAAGTCTATACACAAATTGTATTTTTACTTCAGTCAACTCATTTCCAGAGTATTATGGTGTTTAAAACATTCAATACAATTCAGTAAATAACGTAGCTGGCTGCCCATTTCTTTTTGTGTGTGTTCTCACCTCTGTAGCGATGATACATTCATCTTTCTGGTCCGACATGACGTAGACGGACTGGTATTTGGTGTCGTTGGTACACTGGTACCTGTTGTCACTAGGATTGTGGTAGTCAACATCACTGCTGGACTGGTATTTGACGTCACAGGTTGACCTGTATTTGATGTCACTGCAGGACTGGTATTTGAGTTCACTTGCTGCGTGATTGTTCAGTTCACTGGATGACTGATATTTTGCTTCGCTGCAGCTCGGTGACTCTTCTACTTGATTCATTTCTGATGCGCTGCTGTGGGACAAAGAAGAACACAAACCGTTTAGGAAAAGACATCCTTCACACAACACTATTTCATTTAGGCTATGCATTTTGAGCCATGCACAAAACTAAATGTCCAAGCAGTCTTAAATATAGTTAGTATGTACCTGATTTGTCTCTTTCTGCATTGTTCTTCTGAGTGAGACTCGTCCAGCATCTCACATTTGACCTCTGGCTCTTCACGCTGCTCTTCTTTACACAGCGGCAGCTCCTCAGACCGCACCTCGTGGACCAGGTTATACTCCACACTGGAGTAGCGACTCTTAAAGCCGTTCTTCTCCGATCCGTTGAGTCCGCTGATACCACTCAGACCCCCCAGTGACCCGGCCAGGTCCGAATGGTAATCCGCCTTCTTGTTGTTGTTTTTAATCGACGTTGTCATCATAGGGCCCAATTCCTTGGTTCCCAAGTCGCTGCGGAGGCAATTGTTGGTGGTCGTCAAGTTGTTCATGGTCTCGTGGCTGTCACTGTGGACACTGTCGCCGTGGTGACTTTGCCTGTCCTGCAGCTTGACCCGAACGAAGACAACCAGCAATGAGCAGCCGATCAGGATCACCAGAACGAGGAAGATGCCGGCACACACTGCTGTCCAGGGGAATCCGCTGTCGTCATCCTCCTCATCTTCAACATTTTCACTCTCTGGAGAAGAATAACGGCGATCCGGTCCGTCCACAACCGGCTGACCCTTGGGGACCTCAGGTAACAGGAACTGGCAGTTGTGGCCCCCGTAGCCTGGCACACAGGCGCAGACGTAGCGTCCGCCGCGCTCATGGCAGGTGGCTCCGTTGTGGCAGGGGTTGTGATGGCAGCGGGAGATGGGGGAGCTGCAGTTCTCACCAGTATATCCTACAGAGGGAGCAGAGTTTAAGATATTAGAACAAAACTCATATGAAACTAAAATGAACTGTAATTATTGTAATCCCACAAGGCATATATGTGGAGTGCTGTCATACCTGGAGGGCAGGTACAGGTGTAGCCGTTCACTCCCTCCTGACAAGTCCCTCCGTTATCGCAAGGGAAGGACAGGCAGTTTGCAGAGAGGCTGCTGCTGTCCGCACAGTTAGGACCTGAAAACCCGTCGAGACACTGACACAGGTAGGAGTTCACCAGATCCACACATTCTGCACCTGCAGAGGCAAAGACAGGGGATTAGTCTCCAGATATTTGTTATAGATTTAGGTTTAATTGTTCAACAGAAACACAGAATACAACGCACCGTTCAAACAGGGGTTGGAGGAGCAGTGGTCGATTTTCTTCTCGCAGTTGAAGCCAGCGTATCCCATCGGACACTGACAGAAGTAACCGCCCTCAGGGTTATCAGCACAACGCCCGCCATTGAAGCAAGGCCCGTCGGCACAGGTGTTGGCACTTAATTCACATTTTTTTCCATAGAAACCAGGTGGGCAGGTGCACTTATAGCCGTTATCGTTGTCCTATATTGGCAATAATGAAAAACGATGGTTACACACAGGCTTGTATTCAGGTTTGAATAACAACAGGGAAATACACTTTAACAGAAAGTTTAATAAGGTCATGCAGAAAATTGAAAGTTTGAATATACATATTCTTCACGTTTTGCCAAAAGTTCCGCACAAAATGTACAGCAAATGTTATTAACACACTGTCCAGATGTTTGTCTGATTCTTGTTCCCATTAATATGATTGTTTTTATCAACATTTTGATTAATACTCACAGTGCAGCTGCCTCCGTTGCGACAGGGGTTTCCTGAGCATTCGTTGACCTCAATCTCACAGTTGGCTCCGCTGTATCCAGGCAGACAGGAGCATGTGTAGCTGCCCTGACCCGTATTGGTACAGGTGGCTCCATTTACACAGGGCTTATGGTGCGTACAATAGTTCAGATCTGAAAGAAATCGAGACGCAACATTAATAAACTACACAGCAAATGTGTGTTAACAAAAAGGGCTGATTTAATGCCAACAAAGTAGTAAATCTCTCATTAAACTCACCCTGGTTGCAGAAGAGCCCGCCCCATCCCTCCTGGCAGTTACATTGCCACGGCTGTTGGCAGGTGCCATGGAGGCAGCCTGGGTAACGGATGCAGTCGTCACAGTAACGCCCACTGAAGCCAACGCGACACCTGGGAACATCAGTTAAATACTATTAATAACGTTCTTTGTGTTTATGATCTGTCTAAGAAACTCCCAGATATAGCGTTACATTTGTATTGTCTGTGTTACTTACTTGCACTCTCCAGGTTTCTCACAGAAGCCATGTTCTTCATCACAGCCAGGAAGACAGATCGCTGCAGGGAGGAAACAGATAGAGACTGTTGAATATCAGGGAATCCAGCATTGGAAACAAACACATGTTTGCCCTCCTTCAGTCTCCCATTCAGAAGGGCCTTTTCAATCTGCTGCCTGCCTGTCTGCCTTAATATTTGTATGCCTTTCAAATGTGTTAAGCTGCTCACCTGTCTGTCTACAGTCTCGTCACAGAGAGCTAATAAAACAGACAGACGACTGTTGCTTCACTTCAGGGTCATTAGATCAGCTGGAATATTGGTATCTACAAAGCTGAAGAAGTTCCTGGAAAGGTTACATTTCAGCTTCAACATCCTGAAGGGAGCTTCGGTCACCAAGCGGGGGAACCAGCCAACAAGCCCTCTCCTTTAACATGGTGGCTCACCAACACAAAAGCATCCCACACAAAGCCTCCTTTCTCCCCTTGACTGTGGGTCAGAAGTCCCTTTTCTCACCCTTGGCCCCTCTCCTCTTCTCCTCCCTCTCTCCCCTCCTATTTCTCATCCTCCTCTTCTCCCTTCCTCTTCCATCAACCTTTCCCCTCTCTTGTCTTCTTCCTCTCCTCTTCTACATTCATCCTTTCCCTCCTCCGCTCCTCCCGTCTCTCCTCACTCCCCTCCTCCTCCCCCCAGGGCCAGCTGGTCTGTGTGGAGCTAACCACCAGACAGCTGCTCCATTGTCTCCTCTCACCGAGCAGCTGCCCCCTACACAACAATACACAACCCCGCTCGGCCAATCACCGGCCCGGGCCGCAACAATACAGGACCCCCACTTGGCCAATCGGGGAGGAGGTTTTGGGGCGAGGAGGCCCCAGTGGTCTAATGGAAGGCACGCGGCGTGTGAATTACTGAGGAGCCACTGCGGCTCATTAGAAACGAGGCCTCTGGTGCTATGGGATAACTAACTGACGCCTGTTGCACACGGGCCCTGCATTAGGAGATAGAAAAAGTCCCTCAACAATGAAGACAGGCCAGTGATTAACTCTGAAAAGTAATTTATAAACTTTTCAGAAATCCTTTTCCTCATTGGTATTAGTTTGAAGCTCATAGTTCTGAGGTTTGCATACAACACTCTTGAGCCAATAGTTAGTGCTCTCTTAGAAGTATTCTGAGATGAGAAGCTTTATGTAAACAGCAGCACCTCATAACGGTCCTGCCCCTTCATCTTATCTGTCCCACAAGCAGCTGCCAGAGAACTTAAATATTAACTAGGGCAATCATACAACGGTTCACTTTTATCTCCTATTTATGGCAGGTCCTCATGTTGCTCCATAGAGCCTGAATGATTGAGAGGTTGATTAAATAGCAAGCCAACTCACGTTCAGTGCAGTACGCTCCCTTCCAGCCAGAGTTGCATATGATCTCTCCGCGCTCGCCGCAGCTGAAGTGGCCGAAAGCATCGTCTCTGGGTCGGCAGAAGACGGAGCAGCCTTCGCCGTAGTAGTGCTCATCACACAGGAAACGGTAAGCGTAACGCAGCTCGGTTCTGCCGCCTGTCTGCATATCCTTGGACCACTCCTCTCCCACAGTGAGGTGACGCTGAGTGGTGGTCCTGCTGATCAGGCGCTCAGGATTGTCTGCAAAGGGCAAAGACACAGCTTGTTATTGGTCATATCTTGTTACTGTCAGTGTTATGATTGAATGTTCTGCAGAACAGGTGTGATATGAGAGCAGACATTGTCATAAATGATTTATTATATATATTTTTTTCTTTTCTATATTTAGATATATGATAAAAAACAGTCACTCATGTTTGGAGGTGGTTTACTGCCGGTAATACTTTTAAATTGTTTAAAGACAGTAAACAGCAGGATGCTGCTGTCTGATTTCAACTTTTTTTTCACCTGGTGACCACCAGCTTTTTCTTTATCTCCACCACCACGGACACACACTGATGTGGTCAGTTAGTCATCATTAATGCAGTGATAAGAGCAGGACATAAAGATAACAACAACTAATATCACACTGCAGGGGCTAATCTTAACTGGCACCTGCAGAAACTGTGGGTGGTCTTTATCCTAAGAGATGTTTAACAAACCTCCAGGTGTAGAAAAGTTTGACACATATAAAGACCTTTATACTGAAATCTTAAGATTGACATGCTCATAAGTAAAAGGCTAGATAAATAATATAACATGTCATTTACTTATATATTTGTAGAAGAGAAGTGTTTATTTTGGTCATATTAGGATTGTAGGCAGAATGTATCTAAAACATCAATCCAACTCCATGTCGCCCTGAGTGTGCACTTTGTGAAAAACATGCTACTGAAAGAAAACAAAGCCACTATTAGCCTTATGGCCTGTCTTTGAGTTACACTGGTGCCTTCTCTGGCTGCCACCCACCTGTTGCCAGGTCGTCGAGGGAGTCAGTGTGCAGGGCTTCAATGATCAGTGAAAACGTCCCCTGAGGAGAGAGACAGAGAGAGAGTCAACAGCTGCTCGGCCTGGAGGCTCCCTCCCTCCGCAGAGCAGCAAAGGGCCATAGGAGGCCTCCCAATAAACTTCACAGCCTAATTCCCGTGTTGATTAGGGGCCTAATAAGGGCTACTACCTGCTCCTTTTTCACACCCCTGCTACTATCACACTCTGACACCGCCGTAAAACCAAACGAGGCGGAATTTCACGCTGCGCTGCCAATGATGTGCCAACTCAGAGGATGTTAATTTTCCCACCACGCCTGGTCGGAGGAGAGGAGCGTTTGGTGAAAACACCCCCGCCCCCTCCTCCTACTCCACACACACGCCCTCCTCCCCTCCCCATTTTATCCTACCAAAGAGCACAGAAATACTACAATAGCCCCTCTCACACAGTGCTGACAAAGACCCTCACAAGTGTTGAGTTTGGGAGCATCTGTTGCGTTTTGCACTCTTCAAAGCTAATGTGTCCCACTGGAATAAGACTATAATAACTTCACAGTCTCACAGTTATACTCCTTAAACATCATAATGCAGACTACATGACATATATCACAGTAAAAACTATCAATTAAATGCATAATAAGTTAACATTATACAGTAATTAGCATGAAGTGATTCCCATGGGGGCAGAGATACAGTAATGCATGATCATTAGAGGTCTTACCGGCCATGTGAAACCGAAGGGGAATCGGATTGGGTTGGTGAAGCTTTCCGCGTTGGTCTCCGGCACCTGGAAAGAGTTGGAGCCGAGGACGGGAGTCACAGCCCCGCCGTATGTGCAGGGAGGCTCGGGGGAGACATTGGCCTGGTAGTGCTTCAGACAAACCCGAAAGAAAGTCTTGCACTCACACTGCTGGTGCTGGCTCTGAGCAGAGCCTCTGGGGCAGCAGTTTGAGTTCCCCTGTATCCCTTTCTTGTTTAGAAACTCCTGCAACTTCAGCTCAAACATTCCGGAGCACAACACCTAAAACACACAAGCAGCAGTGTGTTTGAGACAGCCATAAAAGTGTGCAAAAACACACACAACTCAATAGCTTTACACGTTATCATACTCTTGTTGAACTTACCTGGCAGGTGAGTGAGGAGAGAGTGACAACCAGTAGCAGACACAGGCGTCCCATTGTGTTGACAGCCCTTCAACAAGCAGTGAAAGCTGCACAAGTCCGTAGCCCGGATCAAACACTCATGGAGAAAGTGTTTTTGTTAAAAAAGCTTCCCGATATGTCACAGTCAAGGTGAGGGAGGATGAAGTGAAACTTTTTCTGTGGTGCGTCTGTCTTCTGCCCCTCTATTAGTCCATACGAGGCACGAGTTTTTGACAGAGCGAGAAAAAAAAAAAGTTTTACAGTGTAAAGTAATCCTCAGCGGAAGGATCCCCTTGGAGAAGCGTGAATGAAATCCTCGATGAAAATATAATTCCAGTCAATCGCTGTAGAATGAATATCTCGACGGCCTTGTTTATTTTCCCACTTGATTGATAATGATATGCTGATGCTAAATATCCGTGTCTCTGTGGCGCTCTCTCGGATAACAGTGCGTGTGTCTGATGGGTCTCCTGCCCTGCACAGGGTTTTATACCGGGCCAGCGGGCGAAGGGTAATAAGATGCAAATGAGCCCCTCGGCTCCTCTTCTTCCCCTCCCTCCACCACCACCACAAGTCCGCCCCGGGGCCATCACAAAGAAAGAAGAGGGGGGGGAGAAGGGGTGCACACAACTTTTTCTAAACCCGCCCCCCACCACCCCCTCCTCTCTTTCTCTCAAAGGGACAGACCAAATGGCTAGTGAGCTGTTAAATGTGCAACAACCCCTTGCTTCCCCTGATGCCTCCCTCCTCCACAACATGGCCCATTTACATTCCGACAAATTCTTTAACCTCTGCACGAAATCCTCCACATCTCAGCATCAAGTGATTTATACACAGGCAGTGAGACGGTGGCATCTCATATTTGGGGTTATGCTGGTGGAGCCTTGGCTGGCCTGTTTCCCTGCATGGCCAGCCGGCAGCCTGCCGCCCCAACTGCGTTACAACGACCATCTGCTCCGCCACATTCCTATGGTGTTACCCCTGCCGTGGTTTTCACATTTTCACACCCCCAAAACAAGTCGATTTATTCCTAATACCTTATCTTTTTTGTCTTAGTTGTTTGTCCTACAATACACCTTGTCAAGTCCGGCTGTAAGTGATGTATTATGTCATCTTACATAATGTGTTAATGCTTAAATGCTGGTCTGATCTACTAATTAAATGAGAAATTAAAAAAAATGGCAGATCGTTAAATGCTTGTTGTTTATCTTAAATAATTGGATTGTCATATAACTGCATGCCAAGAAGTTTGGACTCATTTACAGTTCACCCATAACTTCGACTCTACATCGTGATGACCAAAATTAACATTGTCTGTATTTATACTCCTAAATTATATTTTTAGAAATGTAAATGGATTTAATATCAGCTATTTTTATGTAGTTTTAAGGAGGTTAAACGTTTGAAATCATGCGTAAAGACGCACGAAATTACGCACACACTGGCTGCAGGCCAACACACCTCCACTCTTTTGACCGCATGCCTCTGGATTTTCTTAGACTACATCATGCTGTTAGGTGGAGGCAGTAAAAAACTTGGTGGTGTGTCACTCGCGTGGCTGTCATTAAGGGACTTTGTGAGGAGAAGGAGGGGGGGAGGGGGAGGAGGAGGAGGGGAGCCATAGAGGGAGTAAAGTTTTTTTCTTTGTGCTTTCAGCTGTATGGTAATTGGGACGGCAGCACCTGCTCTCCCACAATAATACAACGAGAGAGAGAGAGAGAGAGAGAGAGAGAGAGAGAGAGAGAGAGAGAGAGGCCAGTTGTATAAACAGTAATCTTACAACATGTTTGATAACAAAATATCACATTTCCATGCATACAATTACAAGGGATAAAACATTATAGACTATAAGTCCCTGTAATAATACTAGTCTAACATGGAAACATAACACTGGCTCCAGACACACTGTCTAATTTGAATATCAGTGTGTATCTGCAGAAAAATGTGGGGAAGAATTCGCACTTGTTGGCATGATGTTGTGATGAGCTTATTCCTGGCTGTGGGAGATGTTGGTATGGCATGAATATTGTCCATCTCTCATCAAAGTGAAACAAAACCCAAATCCATTGTGCTCTTCTGATTTGTGAATTGTTTATAAGGTTATGATTTATAAAATAAGGAGTATGGCAATTAACTATAATTTAACTAAACTTCAAAAATACAGCTTAGCAATGAAAAAATAAAGGAAAACCATGTATTTCTGACAAAATATCTTGATATATAGATATTACCATATCGTATGGTTGACTATTGGTGTTTTAACAAAATATTACATACAGTTTTTTTTACAAGTAATTATCAGAAAAAGGGATTTAATGACTTATATAACTTTACTTTACTGCAATGCAACCTTTGAATTACAGGAAAAGACAACACTTTTGCTATATTAAGATATCAAAGGTTGAGATGATCAATATATCTATATTGATAGCATTTCTTTAAACATTAATAATAATAACAATTAGTAAGTATAACATATGTTTGAATAACAGTATTTATCTATCCATCCATCTATCTATCTATCTATCTATCTATCTATGGCTGAGAGGGGAGTTGCTGATTGTTAGCTGCTGCACTTGTCAATCAACTCAACCCCTTTACAACACATTGTAACAGAGATCCAGAGAGGGCCTCCTTTCTGAAGGATGTTTTCATTAATGTGTTGGAGCAGGTACTGTATGTGACATCCGCAGAAAACATATGACTGCAGAGTGATACACCACCTCTTGAGTACGGGGCTTGATTAACAACTTTAAGTGAAGCTGCTCTCTGTGCACAGCATCAATGTTTAGGTCTGTTGCTGTCCCCCAAGAAGGCATTCATTCACAGTGGTGGACAAGTAGTCAGATCCTTGACTTAGGTAAACTAAGAACTTAAACAACAATATTTGCCCATTTGAAAAAATGTAACAAAATTGTTTTAACAACTCATTCATATGAATGCGTAATTACTTTTTCCATTAAAGGTGGGGTAGGTAATTTTGGAGAAACCAGCTCGAGTGCACTAGAATTTGAAAATACACAGCCGGAAAAAATCTGCCACTTCCTTACTGAGCCCCTCCTGTCATTTGGGCACAAGATAAGTTTGTGCACAGATGGAAGGCTGACAGGCAGGTAGGCCATCCAGTTATTTTAGCCGGCCCGACTAAAATAATTGGTCGTGCTTTTTACAGTACTACAGCTTCCACAGATGACATTTTTTTATGGATTTGTTTGTCAAAGCACTTTAGATATTCATTGCTATCGGGATGTTAAGAGCATTCCATGGAATATAACAAAAAGTATATCTCGAGCCGGTTTCTCAAACTCACCTACCCCAACTTTAACCGTTCAAAATAAAAATAATTATAATTATATATTTTACAAAAATGTATAGCTTCATGTGTAAGTATACTTTTGTATTGGTGCATAGAACACTAAACTATTATAATGATAAGTATAGCCATACCAAAAGTTTGCCAATGAACAGGTGATAGCTCATATAGATAGATCATTATAGCTCACATGATTGCGCGACAATTCATTGTTAACAGTTAAACTCTCATCAATATTATGCTAAATGAATCTTATGAAGATCATAAACATTTGGATGTTTCTTTCTTTGGCTGATCTCTAAGGGACCCGAAAACATGTGTGCACCAAACTACCCCCGTCTCCCCTAAAGTAAATGTGATCCACCACTGCTTATCCCTATGGATAATTCTCAGTCCATCATGTCAACACACACAGTGCTGCTGATGCATTGCTGTGTGTAGAGCTGGTGTTTTCTTATATCATTGCATAAGTTTAATGACCCTGCCCATCTATAACTCCCTCTGGGGTCAGTGTATAGAAAAATGAGAAGCCTAACGTGGTTGCGTGTCCAATATGTGCTCTTTAGACCCCTTGAGGCTGATTGAAAGGCCTTTAACCTTAAGCTTTAACACTATTATCTGTGCCTGCCACAGTCTTTCCAGATACCCGTATGTGTGTTTAGCTATAGGACGCTGCTCCTAGCTGCTCATTTCATTTAACCAGTTGATTTCAGCCCCCTTCTCAATAGCATACAATGCTCCTATGTGGCGTGGCGTAAAATCCCTCTCTTGAAGCCTTTTATTTACACTCATCCCAACTTTCAGAGGTCCTGGTGCTCTTTCTCTCCCTCTCTGTATTAGGCCAATATACTATCAGTCATTCATCACCATGACGTGGCACACATTTTCCGATTACTGCAGCAAAGCGTGACTGAAAGGCATGGTGAGATGGAAAGTGACCCTCCCTCCCTCATTTATCAGTATCAAGGCGACATTTTAGCCTAAAACATAATTTATGCCAGGAGATTCTCTAATTGTGTCTTAAGGAAACAGCAGAAAGTTTAAAAAAACTCCTCCCATCTGATCAACCCCTGTGTGTGTGTGTGTGTGTGTGTGTGTGTGTGTGTGTGTGTGTGTGTGTGTGTGTGTGTGTGTGTGTGTGTGTGTGTGTGTGTGTGTGTGTGTGTGTGTGTGTGTGTGTGTGTGTGTGTGTGTGTGATCGTGCCAAGAAATGGATGGATGGCCGTCGTGGGAACCACCACAATATTGCCATCACACCGACTACCCTCACACTCAAACTCACACACACACACACAAACACACACAACCACACTCACACACACCGTTGCACATAGCATGGCAGCCTTTGGTCTGGTCAGTCACTTAAAGAAATCAAAGTTCACTCTGGATCATTCAATTTGAGCCAGAACAAATGTAACTCCACGTCTACGCTGACCAGGTTCCCACAAGCACAACCATAATACTGTTTTTTAATCAGACAGGGTGCTGACTGAGATATCTAATTTGTGCCCTAGACTGAAAAGGTTTGATGACGGCTGAATGGAGACCGATATTCAATTACAGAAGTGTTTCAAATTCCTGTGGTGCTTTTTATTTCATTAGTCTGATTCATTGCATTTAGAGCTGTCACAAAATCAGATTGTTTATTACTCAATCCTCATGGAAAAAATTATTCAGAAGAGCAATATTAATGCGCCATCTATAAAACAAATACTTTTTTGTAAAATAAAACAACTGGTACAGAGAAAATCTGTAACAGTGCAAAAGCATATATATACTTATTATCTGATTGATAATTTAAAAACTGTTATCACATGTGTATTTTTAATAGTGTTAATACCAATATTTTGAGAACCTTAATTGGATTCAAAGTGGATGGATTGGTCGATAGATAGATAGATAGATAGATAGATAGATAGGTGTTGATTATGATCATTCCTGCACTTATTGTAATGATAAATGGAGAGTCGGGTTAACTTGATGGATAAGACTCCCCCAGCAACAACATCTCAGTCATATCAGAAACTTGAAACTCATGGTTCTCCTCCCCATCACAGCCACAGCGACCTGAGGCAGCACACCTACCATCCCAGTCAGGAATGTAACAACTTAGACCACCTGTTAACCTCCACGTGTGACACAAACTTGTAGTATACCTGTGTTATAGTACAGACATGATATACTGACAGGAATATGAAAGATAGGAAGTCCATTTAGTGAAAACACATTTAAGTAGTCTGTGTTAAGGTATCATTTTACTTTTTAGATTGGCTGTATTTTCAACATTCCTCTTAAATGTAACTGTGAATAGTTTCAACATAAACATATTTTGCCCACTTTGACATGTGTTTCATTCATCTGCATGTTCCATTCTTGCATTCAATCTGTGTTTTTAATCTTTTAAGGTAACTGATTAAGCAACATTGCCAAACAAACTTATTTTTAAAACCTCTAATTTGAGGATATGCTGTTTTTTCTATGTCTTTTGGGACATCAAATTGAATATTTTTAAGCAATCTTCCCACATAACATTGTTGTCACAGTTAAAGTCTTGCTTCACCATGAAATGTAATGTTTGATGTTGGCTTAAAACAAGCCAACAAACAAACAAAAAACCCTGCATTTTGAACAAATCGCACACTCCCTGCTCCCTGAGATCCCTGCCCTGTGGCCCCCCGGGGGTCCTTGGCCTTTAGTTTGAGAACCAGTGGCCTCCAGCAGCAGGATTAGCCTGGCCAGCTGCCCAGAGAGACCCTCGGCCCTGGACGCTGACACCAGGCCTGACCCCGAGGTGGCTACTATCAGCGACATTGACGGGATTTGGACAGCACTTGGTGTGTGTGTGCGTGTGCGTGTGCGTGTGTGTGTGTGTGTGTTGTTCATTCAGTTGGACAACTGTTGAGCCAGTACAGATTTGTGCAGCGGTGTTCTTTGTACGTGTGTGTGCGTGCTTGTATGGTCAATTCTTTCCGGGGGTTAACTGCTGATCCAGTACAAATGGGAGGGGTTGGGGGAGGGCTGAGGGCAGTCGTGTGCTCCTGGAACATCTGCCTCTGTTTCTCCTGAGTCAAGCTTTGGTCAGGAGTGGGGGAGGCAGCAGGGGGGAGGAGATGGAAGAGGAGAAGGAAGAGTCAGTGTAGGAGGAGGAGGAAGTTGAAAAGATACAACGTGAATAGGCGACAGACCCAAACACTGACTGTTGAAAATGGGATGCAGGATTATATAAACCCCTCTCCACCTCTGGTCTATTGTGTTCACATATAGGGGCATGAATTTAAAGCGTGTCCAGTGCTGAAGTGTAACTAAGTACATTCACCAAAGTACTTATGCTTATACTCGACTGCATCTCAGAAACAAATATTTTTATTTTTACTACACTACATTTGTCAGACAGCTGTGATTACTTTTCAGAAAGCAGTCTTTAAGACACTTGTTGTCGAGTGAACCCATACATTAGCATACGTTTAGGTTAAACGTACTATTTTAAAGCTTTTTCGATGAGAGTAAAATGCAACATGCAATGATGTATTAATGTAAAAAATACAAATTTGAAAGTTGTCTCAATTGTTATGGTAACTTAGTTTTATATATAATCAGAGACAATGGAAGCTTACAGATTTTAAACAAAAGAGGCCCCAGAATAGAGCCTTGGGGAACTCTGTATGCCTGATTGTCGCTCAGATGTGTAATTACCTATATACTAGATAGTAGTGCCTATCCTTCATTCAGAGTTTCCTACTGTGCCAGGAAGTCCCACACAGCATTTTCAATTTATCACTACAGTACTGAGTTCCAGTAATACTACTGAAACTTTTCCACTATCTGTGTTTAAGTTGATGTCATTAAAGACCTTCACATGATAAGTCTCAGTGCTGTGGTGTGGGTGACTGTGAGGCAACAGAACAGTTGTTTAGTTCCAATGTTTTTTTCAATATTACCCTAAGGCAGGTGGTTTGATGTGGGGTCTAAAGTTTTTTTAGGCAATGAGTGGTTTGATGACTGCAGTTTTCAGTGGTGAGACACCTCAGAGAACAGAAGTTTACGTCGCAGATCTAAATCCATGACATTTTTGTAATTCAAGTTGGCAGAAAATAAAGGTGTCTACATGGGGGATTTCAGATGCTGTATAAAGTTCTTCAAGTTGTTATTTTTAATTCGATAAAACTGCGTCATATCCTGGTCCTGGGTGACATTGTATGCCTTATTAAGACTTAACCATCACAAAAAGCATTATTAGTGGGTAAAAACACTATGTTGCTGATTTGGAAAGATACAATTAATACAAAAAAAATAGCACTCAATCTGTTGAAAGAACAGAAAAAAAGCAGAAAACTTTTAAAGGATAACGTCAAACAAACTGCATTTACAACTATACAGTATGTGCTTGTATACGTTGTAAGCCTTGGTCATCGGTTCGTCTCTTGCTCGTCTAGTTTTATTTTGTGTGACTACACTACGGTTGTATGTTGATGTACTTTGAATTGCATGGTTGTTGTTTATGTTGTAAATACCTGGATCTTTAAAGTTTAAAAGTTTTGAACAAGGGCGAAGAGAAGAAGAGGTAGAGCAGCTGTTTATTCAACGTATTCACAGGTTGCTGAATTGGCCACGTATGAGTTCAACACCAGGAATTGGAATCAAATTTTTCTGTTGTTTCATTGTATTTACACCAAAATAGAAATAGTAAAAACAAGGCCAAACAAACATAAAACCCTAAACATAAACATTTAGCTAATGTAGGCCTAGAAGTTGGTAAAACAAGATTAATACATCTTTTAAAAGTATATACAGTATAAACACAATACAAGAAGGAAAACTAAATACAATGTAAGACTGTTTTTATCAATGGTAAACGACAATAAAATAGTGTAATGTTGTAAAAATATGCTGGAAGGACTTTTGTAACAGATTTTTCTAATACTTGACATTGGTTGATATGTACAGCATGTATACATGTCACCTTATAGACTCAAATTGGATCCTTGATCATTATAGTCGCAGGTGTTTTTGGAAACAGTATGAAAGCCATTCTGGATAAGCTGTCATCAAACATCGTATCACAACACGGACTGCTCCCCTCATCTTTGGAAAAGCCTTTAAAAAGACTTGAAGCTAAGAATTGTGTCTCCATGCAGGATTTTGAAGTTTTTTTAAGTACAATGTTGAATGATTTGGTTGGGACCTGTCACTGTGCGTAGCATTCCAACATTTAAAGACTTTATGCATTACTTAAAGTTTTTCTTGTGGTAGTTGTTAACTTTTTATGTTGCCGTCTTTTGCAGGTCTCTCTTCTGAAAGAGATTGTTGTTCTTACCCCGTTAGATATGGGTTAAATCAATTATACACAGAAAACAAAACATTGCACAAGTTCTGTCTAAAACCAAGATGCATATGTGGTCTTCATGAGTTCAGTGGTCATAACTTTCCAGTGCAATAACGGGGGGCAGGTTTACAACGCAGCTCCTCCCTCCTTGAAGATCAGTTGACTGGGAAGGGCTGGATTGTCCTCCCAGTCCACAGAGCATCTGGCTGAGGAACGACAGATGCTGACAGCTGGACTGACACCCAGCATATGTCCCTTTCTTTATTCCTGCTCCACTCAGACAATAGAGTAGAAGGGACGGGGGTGCTTTGTGTGGAGAAGGTAGACCTAATAGCTTGTGACTCCAGAAAAAAGCCCCCATTCTCCAGGAGAGCCTGGAGAGCAATTAGCCCGTCTCTGATCCTAGCCTGGGGAGTTATTATGGGTGGACTGAGCCCACAAAAACCTCTATAGTCTATTCTCATTCATGCCACATTAAGATGTTTATTTTTTCATTACTGCGCCAGTACAATGATGATTTAAGTTTGTTGTCCAAATTGTGTTTCAGGGATAACTGCACACAGTCTTTTATAATAGTATTAATCAAACACACAGGGTTGGCTAGTAACGGAATTATTTTCAATGTTTGATCCTGAAGAAATCCACATTATTCAGATTAGATCGCCTATGTGATTAGAAATGTAATGTATTCTATTCAGTTCAGTAATTTCAGAGTAATCTGACCCAACCCTGCACACTTACTCTGGCTGCTACGTGCGCCGAGCACGTGTGCTTTGTTTTGCTACGTGATGAGGTCACCCAATGCGTAACATAGCGGAAGTAATTTTAATTTACACCAAGTAGGCACAACACGGATACATGCAGCTCACTTACACCAATATTAAAGTAAGTCTCTGCTATGCGAAGCAGTAATATGGGGTGAAAGTATTCACATACGAGTTTGTTTGTAAGCACAGCAGACTCAGAAGCCTCGCAATGAATGAGTTTTTAGAGGTTAGGAGCTAAGCTAACTGTTAGCATTGAGATCTATTTTCATTGAATAGAGTCACAGTGTGTTTTTATGCGAAGTGCAACTGAAACAGTCACACTCATGAAATTCATACACAAGATGTTACACATTTCCATTAAAGCGGCCATTCAATACACTGCTGGTTACCTGACACGTTGTGAATGAACTCCCCTTTCTGTCTCTTCTCTGCAGGAATGGGTGTGAAAGGTCTTCAGAGCTTCATGGACCGCTGCTGCCCAGAGGCGTGTGTGTCTGTGAACCTGAGAGAAATGTCCCGACAACACGCTGCTAAAAGACAGACAGGCTGCAAGACCACTGCTAACAGTAGGCTACCAGTTGAGTTTATATCAGTGCGCATGTAGTCATAGTCAGATGTTGTGTGTATATGTTGGTTGTTCTGTTCATCTTTGTTTTAATGTTGTGTCTCCTTGCAGTTGTTTGTCATCGTTTTTAGTAGTTTTGTGTCTCTTTGTGGTTGTTTGAGCTTTTGTGTCTCTTTGCAGCCTTATTGATTGTTTTTGTGGTTGTTTTGCCCCTTGTTGGTTTTATTTGATATCTTGTTGCAGTTGTTGTGCATCTTTGTGTAGTGTTTCTGTGACTCTGTTGTTATTACATGGATCTGTCTGGTCTGGGCGATGGGCCAATAAATTAGCTGTACATTTGAACAAATCAAAAATACATTTTATACACATCTTTTCATAATATAGATATTTATAGTATGACATTAGTTTAAAGCATTTTATGTATCTTCTTTTGACCAAGTCAAGTGTCTTATTTTAAGCTATGGCAGTTGGTTACTTGATTACCAATACAAACGCTGCTGCTCCCAGCTACATACGTAGACTTATCATCAAGTGAAGCTGGTAGCTTGAATCCGTAGAGTAGTGCAAACAGGAATACAGACAAAGGTAAATCAGTGACAGCCAAGGATATCAGTGTGCATGGCTGGAAGCAATCAGGAACACAATCTTGATGATCTAATAAAACCATAAGATTCAAAATGACAGTAAATTACAAATGTCTTTCTGTCAATCATTTGGGTTAGCATGCAGACCGGCACTTTGTTACAGTTGTGTTTCCCCTCCTATCAGGACCCACACTTGTTGTGGATGGTATGGCCTGCCTGCGCCACTGGTACTCGTGTAAAGACTGGGTGTGTGGGGGGCAGTGGAGGGAGTACATGGATGGGCTGAAGGGCTGGGTGGAGGCCTTCAGCTCAGCTGGCATCAGACTGGTCTTCTTCTTCGACGGAGTGGTGGAAGAGCAGAAGAGACGGGAGTGGGTGAGAAAAGAAACTCTGAACTTTTGCCGTTCAAATAATCAAACTTGAATATGGTGCAAGCCGGGCCTTCTCTGTCTTCAGTTACATAGTTTATAGTACGGAGTTTTCTGTAGCACTATAGTGCAGATGTTAAGTTCAACTTCAACTTTATTGTCATCTAATCACATCCAAAATATCCCTTTAATAATGTCATAGCATGTCGGACACAAAGTATGAAACAGCTCTCATATTTAACTATTAACTTGCAGAAGGACTGTGATTTACTCAATTTAAGATCATCCTTCTGTGAACAACATCTCCTTCTGTGAACAACATCTCCTTCTGTCCACAGGTGAAGAGGAGACGCAGAGTGAACGGGGAGATTTCTAAACTGTTTCGTCACATCAAAGCTCAAGGAGAGCAGCCCGGTAGAGAGCTCTTTTGTCTGCCTTCTGGTCTGGCAACATTCACACGCTTTGCTCTCAGGTCAGCATTTTCAAGACCAATTACGATGAAATCACAGTCATCTCTAAACACTGTGAAAATAAGTTTCGAGTTGTTCTCCAATAATCGTTCTTGTTATACTTTTCTTAATGTATATTTGGCTGTTCGCAGGTCACTGGGTCAGGAGGTGTTTTGCTCAGTGCGGGAGGCTGACTATGAGATTGCCAGCTATGCTCGTCAGCATGGTAGTATGGGTATTCTGGGACAGGACTCCGACTTCATCATATATGACAGGTTTGTTAAATATTAGACTAAATATATCGACCTAAAGGCATTTTGTTTTCAATAACATTAAAATGAACTGATAAAACATTTGCACAGAGAGTTTGAATTTCATTGAACTTTACTATCTTTTAGGATCTGTTGATAATTCCATGCAGTATGGGTAATACAAATAATAGGAAGAAATCAAGAATAGCTTTTTAAAGCAGGCTAATTCACATTTGAGTACCTGCTTACAGTTTAAGAAATTGATTTATTGATTTTTGGGAATTTATTTATATATTCTAATATAAATTGCTCATGGAGAAAGTTGTATCTTTTAAAGTGCCCCCTGCTTCTCTGTGGCAAAGCTGCGGATACACAGCCTCACCACGGTCATGTACGACCGACAGAGGCTCTGCCAAACCATCGGACTGACTGTTGCCCAGCTACCACTGCTGGCCTGTCTCCTAGGTAACGACGTGGTGTCAGAGGATAAGATGCTGCACATCAGGAACAACGCCATGGCAACATACAGGTGACTTGGGTTTTACTTTGAGGGTTGCTCTTAGTTGAATTCATCTTTAAAAGTTGCTTTTAATCAATGTTTTTGTTTCTTAGGATAGACAACCCCACAGCACACTCTGGTGCTCCCCAGGGGCAGATGGTTATGGCTGTATCCCACCTTGTGAGCTCTGTGTGGGGCAGAGAGGAGCAAGAGACTGGGCTCATCCCTCAGACTCTGAATCTGTCAGCTCCTCACAGAGAGCTACTGAAGAGAGGCGTCCGCTCTTATTTACTACCTGGAGAGGAAGCTATTCAGCTCGGTGACATCTCTGCACCTTCCTCTGCCTTTGAGAAACATGTTAGTTCAGAAATATTAAAGGTATGTCCTGTACCTCCTTTAACTCATCAACGGAGAAGATCTGAGAGCCAAAACCTCCTCTGACTTAAAGGTCCCATGACATGGCCATTTCTACTGATCATATTTCCATTGTTGAGGTCTACTAGAATAGATTTAAATTGTGAAATTTTCCAAACTCACATTGGTTCCTCATACAGCATCTCTGTAAAGTATGTGTATTCACTCTTTCCTAAACGGCTTGTTGGAGCTCCTGCCCCCCCCCTCCCCCTCCCTATGAGCCCACTGTGCTCTGATTGGTCAGCTCGCCCACCCTGTTCTGATGAGTCCACCACCGTTACAGCGGGACATCAGTGTTTATGTGTTACAATGGCGTTAGAAACCAGAAAATGACACCAGTAATGACAAACAGATGAGAATGCTGCGTGGGGTCTGGGTGCCATGTTGGCGGGGCTCGCTGCTCCGTCCTTTGATGCTCGAGGAGCGGACAGTGTGAGCTGGACTACTGGTGTTGTTTCCTGGTTGCTGCGTGGGGTCTGCGAGACACCGCGGAACTCAGTCTGAGCACACACACACACTCACAGTCTGGCTGTGTGCGGAGATCCGCGGAGCCGCGGCTGAGAAAATGTGTGAGTGTGAGGCGCTCCGCGGATTGTTCCATTTGGACCTGGGTATCATTACGTCACTATACTCAGGAAGAAAAAAATTGAACAAGAAAAATCTCCAACGAGGTGTTCTGGGGCAGCATAGACAGGTCTTTTCTGTGTTAAGAGTTTTACTCGCTACAGGGTATACTTTGAGGATTTGTGACTTTGCAGACCGTTTACATGCAGAAACACACAAGGGGATGGGTAATAACCATAAAAGCATGTCATGGGATCTTTAAAGAGATATGCATATGGAGCATAAGTAGTGTGCAACATTTTTTCCTACTTTCAAATCTTTCTTCCAGTNGGTTTAGGCCAGGTGTGACGCCTGGGGAGAGCGGCAGGAGGCCTGACATGGAGCACATAACACCAAGGTTACATTGCCGGATCATCCCTTGTTCATAAATGACCTCTTTAGCCCTCCTCCTGCCAATTTCTACACAGATTTGATGTTTACAATGTAGCATTATCAGGTGGGAAAAGGGTGTGTCACCTGGAAGAGTTGATAGTGATTTTACTGCATCTCAAACACATTTTATATCCACCACAGGAGGAAGTGACACTGTTAGTCTTAAGCTCTTACCGTACCAGTGGGCACGAATAAGGTCAGGTTTTCAAAAGTGTGGCATCAACTTGTTACCACAGTATCAGTTTAATGACATCGCAGCTATACCCCAGGTAAAAGTATGTTTGATATCAAGCAGGAATGATTCGAACATTAACATTTTCACATGCAGCTCCTCCGGGTAAAGTATAAATAATGTCAGGGTTGCAGTGCGTGTGTGAAACTGGCTGACCCTAACTCTGACTCTGTGTTTTCAGGCAGCAGGGTCGACCTTCCAGCCATCAGGGAATGGTTCGTCTACGCTGGAAACGCTCTGAAGGAGCCTGACATGGTCCATCCCGTTCCAATCAGCCTCCAATGTACTGTACCTGCTGTTTTCCTCACATACCTCACATACACAATCTGATTTCCATCTAGTAACGCCAGGTGATGATTACTAAGAGGATGAGGACATGAGGGTTTTTAACTTTTTTTAATGCTTCCTTGGAATGATAATTTCCTCTATAATTAAATTATTCCTCGGCATCAACGAGTGTCGGAAAGGCTGTGAGAAGCTTCGCCTGGTTGTGCTTAATACATTAAAAGCATTTGCCTCATTTCCTGGAGTGTTTTCCAACACAAAGACAGCATGTTTTTCTCTGTTTGAATGTGTAGATAATCAGCCCGTTCTGGACTTGTTATGGTTCGGTAACGGTCCTGAGGTTTCGTCTCTCCGCCTGAAGTCCTTCCTTTCGATGTTTGACTGCCAGGAGCTTTCAGAGTTATATGGAGCTGTTGAAGACTCTCTCCTGGCTGCTCTCTGCCTCGTCACCTACATAGCCCTCCAGGTATCACCAACTCTTTCCTTTTTCTTTGATAGTTTTTAGGATAAGGAAGGAAATAAACAGAGATCAATAGCCTAGCTCAAATACATGCAGAGGAGGGATTATTTGAGTAAGATGAATTTAACAGGAAAATGTGGAAATACTTTGTCTACATTTAGTCCAAAAAGGGAAACTGAAAAGCCCACTCAAGATTTGAACAAGCGTTCCAATTATTTAATTATGGGACTTATTACTCCCATACCTCAAGAATCATATACATGTGTCAGAATGTATGTCTATAGAAACAATGAATGGAAAATGTCATTACGTTTTATGTTATTTTAATTGAAAATACATACGTGGTTTTCTTCATGGTGGGTGTTCTAATTGCTAAAACACATGAACACATTATTAGTCATGGATACTTCACTGAGATTGATGTGGCTGTTCTGGTTTTCATTGGTCAGGCTGCATGTTTGGCCTAGCCTTCAGTGAAGATGTTAAAATGCTCAATGAGGAGGCATCAGTTTCTACTGAGGCATTTCAGTCCAGATAATGGCAGTGTATGGGCAGTAAAGCTACACCTGGTGATGTATGTAAAGACTAATGTATTTGGTGACAATTAAACACACAAGTCAGCTTTTGATCTGGGATTTACTACAGCAGTATATACAGTAAATATTCCACCCTTTGTCAACTTGTGATTTGGAGTTAAACATCACTTGTTGACAGTCTGTTCTCTGTTGTTTGGCTTAATGGTAGCCACTATCACGCAGGGCCCAGTTTAGCCGCAGACACTGGTCTTTGTAACTCCGGCTTTTGCGTCAACACCGGCTCTGATAACCACCCAGGAGCTTTGAATATCTTAAGAGCCAATACCTTATTCACCCTATTACAATCGGGTCCTTATTTTGGTTTTACATTGTAATGTGTCCGGTTTGTAATTCTGTTGTAATGCCTTGTTGTCTAGCACAGAGATAACTTTTCAAAGTTTGTTAAAGAAGCAGAGATTTGTGTTTTTGCTTTGTACATACTGCATATACGTCATCTGATTGAGCTTTAACACACAAGAAATCACGGGAGCACAACACCTGGATAAAGGTGCATGCGTCATTTTGCAGAATCTAAACACAAATTACACTGTAGATTCATTTATCAAACTACAAAACAAAACGACAAAAAATGTATCTCCACAGAAAATAATCAGTGTTTTCAAAGTGCTTTGATTGAAACATCTTTGTGTATAAGAAATATACAATACTTTAGTTTAGTTTCAAGGAACTGTAATCAATCATTGCATTCCAATGACATCGTCGGATTGAAGGTAGAAAGTACATATTTTGTAAATCAAAATTGATGCAGCAGATCCAGAGATATCGTCTATTTTAAATCTATGCATTTTTTTTCCTTGTCAAAATATGTTGCCATTATTACCTTTTTCAAGTCACAGGTGAGAATATTCACAATTTAAAAAAATAGTGTTTTATTACAAATCGCAATAAAATCCTGTTGCTCAGTTCCTAGAACCAACCACATTGTTTTTACAGTAAAAAATGAACTCAAAAACACATGAACAGTGACCAGAATCAAACATACAACCTGTGATATTTTTACAAACCAGCTAAATGTTAACCAAATTCTACCCAGAAGCAATTTTTTTATACAGATTTGAACAAAGTGCTTACAAACACTTACATTAACAGGCAGCCTTTTAGACAGATTTAGATGGACACTTGAAGCCAATCATTTAAATGGATGAAGGACCATCAGACAGACAGAAGAGCATCTTGTCAGGCTGCCGTTGGATGGGTGGTCAGGCCGACAGACAACAGTAGCTGTTGTTGTCTGATCGCTGCTGCATTCACATTCCCTCGTCACTCTTCAATTTAAATAGCTGCAGGGTTTGTTTGTTTTGTACACACAACTGGGCAGCCTTGTTTCTGCATCCAGCATTGTTCCTTTCTCTGTTGAAATGTTGCACAGACAGCAGACCAAACAAACTGAGCCACACAGAACACACACTGGATGTGTTTGAATTGACTAACCACATATTGTCCACTGTGCGGGTGTGTTTGTGTTTATGTATGTATGTGTGGTGTGTGTTTTCAGATACAAACGTTGTCTCAGGAGGACTGTGATGCTTACCTGAGTCAGGCTGTGTGTCTGAAACTTAAATCCCCGAAGGAGCTTCAACATATCAAGGTTAGTAATAAACACACATTCTTCAATACTTTTTTTTTCTTCAGAACAGATCAGATTTTTACTCACTGGCTTCGTCCCGATGCACCCTCAAGTTGTTGAGTTTCCTGCCGCACAAAGACAATGTGCCCTGCAATTGACTGTAAACAAGGCCTTTTTGTGACAAACACAGTGGAGAAAGTGTTTCCAGTTATAGAAAGTGAGGAGAAAATGGGGACAAAACATAAATAAGCTGCTGATTGTGCCCCAAGAAAAACAAACAAATAAATAAACAAACAAATAACCCAAAACAATTCTCCTTCATTTGCAGTATGTTTGTATTGCTAATGGTAATTTTCTGTTTAATTTTGGGCGACTGTGAAGTGTCATCGAGTAGCTGGCACCTTGCATTTGTGTGAATACTGACTTGTATATGTCAAAACGCTTTGAGTAGTCGTAAAGATTGGAGGTGCTATATAAATACAGTCCACGTTTCAAGGCTTTATTGTCATTAGCACATTAGCTACAGTTTAGTTATGGCAATGAAAATCTTTTAAAAAACACATACATTTGTCTAGTTTTCATCAATGAATATATTATTTGGGAATAAAATAAAACATCAACAAATACACATATTTATGCAAAGACATCCTGAAAGCTCAATACGACATCACTGTCCCAGCCGTAGGTAAAGTTGCACCATGAGACAAAAATCGTGAACAGCTTGGATTGCTGGTGTCTTTAATTTATAAAGAAAGTGCAACTAGCTGCAGACATGTGTAGGTCATTACAATCTGATTGATCAGAGCAGCAATCTGCTGCTCAATGATGAAGAACTGATATTCAGAACGACGTGATTGGACAGAAATTGACCGAAAATGATTTAGAAATAATTTTGACAATTAATTTAGTTATGTATAAAGTAGAAACACTTAACTCTTTCCTTTTCCTGTTTCCTAAATGTGAGGATTGGCTTATTTTTCTCCTCCAACTTTATTTGAATATGTTTGGGAGTTATTTAAACGTTGTGCTCCATTAACTAAGGCTTAATAGTCCTTTAAATCATAGGAGTAATTCATAGTTGATCATTCATTCGATAATACCTATACTCAATAGTTGCAGTCTCCATCTGGACAGAAAGTCCCTGAATCAGCGATGCTTCATGGTTACTTTGGTCTCCACTCGTGAACTCTCACAGACTCGAGGATCAGAGAGTCAGCTGTGCTTTTCCATTCTCTGGGAAAACGGCTGTGCTGTTTGCTGCCCTGTTGTAGCGCCATTTATTTTTACTGCTTAATTACCATACTTATGTCTAGTAATTTGTATTTTTGGTGCTCGACTGTTTTCGACACAATAATTAGGGCTGGGCGTTGATTTGAATATGCAGTCTGGGAGAAGTTCAGAGTTGCAGCATGGGGGTTAACTGAGTAACTAGTGTATGGATTACCTACACACACACATTCAACACATGAGTATGCTCACATATGCACTCTGAGGTGGTTCAACACACACGCATTGCTATTTGATGTTTGTGTGTACACAGTGGCTTACTCCCTTCAGCGCATCACATCAGACCTGTCCCTTGTTTCTTCACTACACACCCCAATAACAAGTTTATTTTAATTAAAATGTAAATAGTGTGTGTGCATGAGTGCGTCTTCTGAGTGAAAATTAGCTGCACCATTTGTGTGTGTGTGTGTGTGTGTGTGTGTGTGTGTGTGTGTGTGTGTGTGTGTGTGTGTGTGTGTGTGTGTGTGTGTGTGTGTGTGGGAAGGGGGTTGTGGGTAGTTTTGGGGATATGTTGGGTTTGTTGCAACATTCCTCCCCACGGGACTGTGTGTGTGTGTGTGTGTGTGTGTGTGTGTGTGTGTGTGTGTGTGTGTGTGTGTGTGTGTGTGTGTGTGTGTGTGTGTGTGTGTGTGTGTGTGTGTGTGTGTGTGTGTGTGTGTGTGTGTGTGTGTGTGACCTAGACCTAGAGAGTGTGCTGGCGACAGTCGCCTGTCTGTCCTGGCTGACGCTCACCACATGGAGCTATTTACACCAAGCACACTCCGCCCCGCTGGGGACACACACACACATTTCTGTCTTTGTCTCTCCCTCTCTGTCTTTGTGTGTTCTCATATTCTTTTTCTTTATATTCTCAACCACTTTCCCTTTTTTATATCCCTCTTCACGTTGCGCTTTATCTCTTTTCTCTCCCTCTCTCTTTGTCGCAGTGTGTTTGTGTGCTCTTTCAGGCTTTTGTGTCTCTGTCCAGTGGTTCATTGTTTTCAGAAGGTGAAGCTGTGTTTGACTGGAAGCAGGTGGCAGGCAGGGCTGTGAGTGTGAGTGTGTGTGTGTGTGTGTGTGTGCATGCGTGCGTGTGTGCATGTAATCAGTGCTATCTGCCAGAGGACAGGTGAGAGCAGAAAGCACACACACACACACCCACACACACACACACACACACACACACACACAG
>NW_011340475.1:10404-18950 GCF_000735185.1 Notothenia coriiceps | reverse complement strand
TGTGTGTGTGTGTGTGTGTGTGTGTGTGTGCGTGCATGTAATCAGTGCTATCTGCCAGAGGACAGGTGAGAGCAGAAAACACACACACACACACACACACACACACACACACACACACACACACACAGGGAGAACATCTGCATGCTGTCGTCACAGTTAGCTTGCTCTCAGCTTCTTCTTCATCCTCTTCATCTTCTCTTTCTTTATTGTCATCCTCTTTTCTTCTCGCCTTTTATGGTCTTTGTCCTCCAACAATGTAACCTTAGCCCTGTGTTTCCCTTAATGGGTCAACTGAAACTATCATAAATAACAAATAAAAAGGACTAGCATTCATATTTAACATAAAACAAGTAAATATAGGTTGACTACCGGTAATTGTTTTTCGTGGTGTATTTCAATTAAGGTTTATTTAATTGGTTTTTGTTTTTTATGCTTTTTTAATGCTGATTGAAAGAAAATGAAAAAATTCACATCTTTCGTAAACATAACATACAATAGTGCTTTTTCAAGATTCTTGACTAATTGATTAGTCGACTCAGAATGAATTGAGTCAACTAAGACAGACATTTTCTTTTGTTAGTTTCTATAAACTTGGTCTGGCCAATCACTTTACCTTGCTGCTCGTGGCAGTGAAGTGGGTGGTCTGCGTCGTATAATTGTCTGATTTATGCTTCAGGATTGAGAAAATAAGGTTGTGCAAATTTGGGTTGGGAAACACTAATTATTGAAGCAGCTGTGAGTAAACATTTTAGAAATTTGTTCTGGATGGTGACACTAAGCATATTGAAGAAACAGATGGCTTTCTACAGCTAGACTGTTTAAATGATGCTATGCTGCAGGGAGCTATGCTAAGAAAGCTATATATACCATCAGGCATTGCACTTAAGGATAAATGGTACACTGAAGAGAGGAGAAGGAGTACAAGTGTTTATTGTGAGACAAAATTCCACTTGTGAATTACTCCAAACATTTTGTAAACAAATAACTCAACACAACTTTTTTTTTTGGCTAATTTATGATGGATTGTCCACTAACATTGATCTGGATTGAAGGAATTGTGCAACAGCTATTATGTAACAGTACAGAGAAATTATCTGAGTATCCAAAAGTGTTTTCCTTTGTTACACCGATTACATATTCCACTATCCCTGGATTGTGTGTAGGAAATGAATGAGTGATTTCAGACACAGCCACTGTTGCTGCAGTCATAGTTGTCTTATCTTTAAGGCACATAGTCTCAAATGATCAAGCCTCCTGATGAAGATGAATTAACAACCAAATGTAAAACCAAACATTTCTTCCATGTTCTTTGTCAGTTGCCGGTCCTGTGCAGTCGGGCGGTGCAGCTTGGCTCCCTCTACGTCCGGGGGCTGGCCCACCTGTTGGGGGCTAACTGTGCGAGCGGCGGCCCGCTGCCAGGCGCCGCCCTCATGCCTTGGAGCAGCTTCGATGGACGGCTGTTCCACTCAAAGTACCTGCTGGCTCACAGTGGCTCAGACAACACTGTGCTGCTGGACCGCGATGTGAGTGGAGACGGAAAACAAAAAGGGGAATGTGTGTGGTTGTGTTGTATGTGGCATGATTTTGGGGAGAGACAAATATTACACAGATGTCTTCTGTTGCAAACTTTTACAATAAATGAAAAGATTGATATTGAGATGTAATCCATTGTGTGTTTTTGTCTGACTCTCTCCAGCCGTTCTGTTTGTCTCAGTTTCTCTGCCTGAGAGAGAAACTTACAGAAACCTGCAGGAAGCGAGGCAGAGTCCTGCAGTCCAGACCCAAAGCACCGCAACAAACTCCTGGACCCCCAAACAGAGATAGACACACAGGTGAGACACAAGACTGATCATTAGAGATTAACACTAGCCATTTACAACCTTAGCCAACTTTACAAGTTGTTTTCAGTAGGGCAGATAATGAGAATCCTTGAGATGTGTCTTAAAGGTCCCATGACATGGCCATTTCTACTGATCATATTTCCATTGTTGAGGTCTACTAGAATAGATTTACATTGTTCAATGTTCCCAAATCACATTGGTTTCTCATACAGCATCTCTGTATAGTATGTGTCCTAAACGGCTTGTTGGAGCTCCTGCACCCCCCCCTCCCCCCCCTATGAGCCCACTGATGAGTCCACCACCGTTACAGCGGAACATCAGTTTTTATGTGTTACAAAGGCGTTTCTTAGCCACCAGAAAATGACAAACAGATGAGAATGCTGCATGGGGGTCTGGGTGCCGTGTTGGCAGGACGTTGCTCGCTGCTCCGCCTTTTGAGGCTCGAGGAGCGGACAGTGTGAGCTGTATTACTTGTGTCGTTTCCTGGTTGCTGCATCTGAGAAAACATAAGGCTGAGTGAGTGTGTGTGTGTGAGGAGCTCCGCGGCTTGGTCCATTTGGACCTGGATATCGTTACGTCACTATACTCAGGAAGCAAAAAAATGGAAAAAGAAAAATCTCCAACGAGGCGTTCTGGGGCAGCATAGACAGGTATTTTCTGTGTTAGAGTTTTACTTGCTACAGGGTATATTTCGAGGGTTTGTGACTCTGCAGACCGTTTACATGCAGAAAAAACTACATAACACACAAGGGGACGGGTAATAACCGGAAAAGCATGACATGGGACCCTTAAAAGTGATTTGTGCCTGTCCGGCAGTGGCTCAGTCAGTAGGGGCTTGGACTGGGAGCCTTAGGGTCACCGGTTCAAGTCCCCGCCCAGACCTAAATATGGAGTGTGGACTTCTACTTGGAGAGGTCCAAGTTCACCTCCTGCCCTGCCGTGGTGCCCTTGAGCAAGGCACCGGACACCCCCCTTCCCCCCTCACTCCCATTGCTCCCCGGGCGCTGTACAATAGCTGCCCACTGCTCCTAGTACTAGACTCCTGGTACTAGGATGGGTTAAATGCAGAGGCCAAATTTCACTGTCTGCTGTGTGCTCTGCATGTGAGACCATTAAAGAGGGTTTCATCCCTCCCAGTTCTATTCTCTATTATTTTATTCTCCTTCCTAACTTTAACTCAAAATTAACTCAAAATTCACTCCGTCTCTAAATGTTTTTTCTTTGTTCTCTCGTGTAACATAATTATGTTCTATTTATGCTGGGACTCTTTGGAAAAAGAGTTTTTGATCTTGTGACCATCTTGGTTAAATAAAGGTCAAAGAGAGAAAACGTTTTGACCTGAATTAAGAAATGTTTGGGTGTTTGTAGGGCGCCCTGGTGGCCCAGTGGTTAAGATGCATATTCTTTAACCACAACGTAGCCTGTGCAAATCTGTCTGGAGACCTTTGTGGCACGTCACCCTCTTTGTCTTCCCATGCATACTTTTATACTGTAAACCAGCCAATAATAAGCAAGATGTCCCTCTATAAACATTATAAAAGTAGAATTATGATGTTTGTATTGTTTTATGCTGATGTGGCTCTAGTTTTGGAGCTAGTCTTTATTTCGAATGACTGTCCGAAGTACAGAGAAGTAAAACATCCCGCATTGATGTGTTCGTTAGAAGTTAGAAACACGCTGTGGCTGAAATGAAAAACTGATGAAAATACTGCTGGAGCCAAACATTGCACTCTGACAGCTCATCTGTGGTTGTAGTTCTCTGGTGCCCCTCACCGAACCACATTACCCAGAGGGCCGCGCTGTAACGAGCTCCATGTGTGCTGCGGCCTTAATGCATACCACCCTGTGCACGTGCACACGCACACGTGCACACTTAGCTCCAGACGTGCTTTGTCAGTGCACTAGTAATAGTAGGCTTCTGTTTATAGAGAGCTCTATTTTAAGACTCACAACAAGACTCACTGATTACAGGCCTCTCTCTTCTGTCCCCCCCCTCTTTGTGCTCCCCTTCCCCACAGTCGTTCCCCTCCGTATAACTCCTCATCCTTTTATTTTTCTTGATTTTTTTTCTCAACCCTTTCTCTCTGTTTCTTTCCACTGTTATTCACTTTCTGGTGCTGCGTACAGAGCCTTGACATTCTCCAGAAGCTTTTCCTTGGTATTATTCACAGATTTGTAAACCCTTTCACCCTTACCCACCTACGACTTTGTCCGTGTTAGTGTGGCCTTTCTGAATATGATCAATCTCAGATATCTGCTTATGAATGCAGAATCTGTAAGCGACTGTATACTGAGCTTTTATAGTCTGAGTTGAATTTACCAATCAGGTTTAAGCAGCCTTTGGTTGCATGCAGATAAACAACTCCTACCCGATTCCCTCAAGAGACTTTGTCTTTGGTCAGGCCATTGCAATTCAAAATGTGATCATAACTAGTTGAATACAATTTAAAAAAAATCAGTCTCTGATACAAGTAAAAGAGGTGCAACAAATCAATGAAAGACCTGGAAACAGCTTTTTATTTTATGGTAATATGGCTACTTGTAAAACTATCCTGTCGTTTTTTCCACTCAACACCAACTCCATTCTCGTGTCTCAAACGGCTCATCAGGATGTAAACAATGCACAGTAGAGTAAGTCTTGGCCAGGATATCCGCTTGCTACAATGGATCCCCCAAAGTATTGGCCGTTGACAGATAGTGGATGGTGTCTGAGATTGGAGCATGATGCTCTTCACTTGGTTGTCTTGTTCTCCCTTCACAGCGCGGTGGTCAGAAGACGACTCAGCAGTAATTTATGAAATCTGAACCCGCAGTTTCTTTTCAACCCTGTTCCTTGTAAACCTCATCCATATCTCTGCCTGCCATGTTGTCGCAGAGTCTCCAAATTGCGCCAAACTGTCAAGTCAACCCTTAGTGGGTCTCATGAGGATGTTTCTGGTGTTATAGATGGAAGGCTATACACTCTTTATACCTCAGTGTTTCATTTCTGCCAGACCCAGACACCAATCATTACTACAGAACTGTGGGGATACAGAGTGTGTGTGAGAGTGTGTGTGAGACAGAGAGCTTGTGTGTGCGTGAGAGCAGTGGTGGCGCTATGTGGTATCGTTGAGGGCCCGGTTTGGTTTTTGTTTGGAATCGGGCCTGATGTTTAGTCTCCTCAGCAAATATCTCCTCTGCCCGCCTGCCCTTGCAATTACACTCTTTAACAGTGAATCCAGTGTAGCTGTTCTCCCATGGCTCTGCAGTTTATTTCTGCATGTGCACTGAGTTTGTGACTTCAATGGTGTTGAAAGATGCAGTCACTAAACTGTACAGATGTGTGTAGTTGAGAAAGTTAAAATGATTGTTTACTTCCAGGATTGGCTTAGTCCGAGAGCAAGAGGCGAGGACTCATTGGCAGTCTAGCTAAATAATGTACACATTTGGTTTTGGGACTAGTGTTATTCCATCACAAGATGATCTCTATTTCCTGCTCGCTGCAAGTGGCCAGAAAATAAAGCACAAAGAATTTCTCTATAACGTCAACATTTCAAGAAAAAATAAGTATACTATGAAAATAAAAAATGTCAAGCCTAGTCCCCAATAAATATAATATAAGATAAATACCCATCATACCACTAAAGCCCATTGCATTTCGACCATAGACAATACTGATAACTGAAGTTGACTTTGGCAGAGCAGTGTGTTCAAGTAGGACTAAATTGCTCATTGTAATAAAACATGTTTTTTTGGACTTTCCACTTTCAGGTGGTGGGGGGAACTGGAGCGAGAGAGGGGAGACGACCGGAGGAGGATGGAGGGAGGCAAGAGGAGACCCTAATAAATGTGAAAACAGAGAAAGACTGTGGGAGAGAGGAGGAGGAGGAACGAGAGGAGAACATTTTCACCCTCATCCCAGAGGTCGATCGCATCGCAGCAGAGGCAGATACCAGCTGGCTCCTAGGTAACCGTGTGGAAATCAGATCTTCGATACGATATACTTTATTGTCCCCGTAAGGACATTTGTTCTGGACTCCGTCCTGCAGTTCCACGTACATATACAAACATAGTAAACATTCAAATACATACATCATCACTCATACACCGTTTGAACAAACACTATACACAGACGCACATACTGACAATGGCGACCTATTGCACAACCCTCATGGCCAACATTTAAAAAGTACATTTCATTACATGTGAATGTTAAGAAGCTTAATGGACATAGGTAGGAATGAGTGCTTATAGTGATCAGCCTGATCTTCATCTTCTTCAATGTTTCTTCTGTACTTTTCTGCTCTAATGTCATTGTTCCTCCTCTCCTCTCCTCTCCTCTCCTCTCCTCTCCTCTCAGATGGTCACAGCCTCCTGCACCAGGAACATAACCCCTAACAGAGTGGAGAGAAGAGCAGGATTAAAGGGGAGGATTTGAGGAGTTAAGAGGATGGGGAAGACGTGATGAAAGGAGCAAAGTAATCAAATTTCTCTGAACAAACTGATTAGTGAATCAACCCGTCAGGAATGTTTGTCTAAAGGATGCAGAAGGTAGATATACGGGATTAGGAGGAGGCAGCATGAAGAGATTAGGAATAAATCATTCAATTTACCAGTTTAACTTGAATTTGTCTTTTTGTGCTCGAAATTGTCCTTACAGATTTTATTCTTTTAAAGTCAATCATTTTAAAGCCATTACTTTATTTTAGGGCAACTTAACTGTCTCACAGTGACAACACATTTTAAATATACATGAGCACTCCCCAAACAAACACAGAAATGCCACTTCAAATGGATTAATGGTTAATCCTCAAGGCTGTTTTTACCTCTTATCTCTCACAATAAAAAGAGAAAGATCTTAAAAGCTGTGTGTGTCCAGTGGCATCATCCTTTTAAAGTAATGGTTTCAACTGAATAAACAGTAACACATGGAGGTCTTTCTTGTTGGAACAACCACTTTTATTCTGTGCATATAATGAAACATTATTCTTGAATTCAATTAAGACCCAGAACCAGATGACACTATTCGACCTGATAACATTAAAACCTCACTGCATTAAGCTGAGTGTGTGGTTTGTGTCTGTGTGTGTCTGTGTGTGTCTGTGTGTGGGATTGTTGGGTTGTTGAGGAATGTATAGCCTTTACAGCCGAGCTGACTGTCTTCCTGTAGCACCGTGAACGTCGTAAAACCCACCGGAGAGGAAAAGGATGCAGAGAAAGTTCCACAGCCTGAGTGCTTTCATTCCTCTGTGTTTGAGTGTGTGTGTGTGTGTGTGTGTGTGTGTGTGTGTGTGTGTGTTTGTGTGTTTTCCTATAAGCAGAGCATTAAAGAAATGTGAGAGTACATTTCTCAACAGATGGAAACATCTGAGGGGAAATCAGAGTGTTGACACAGTGATAGTGAGACTCTGTTTGTCGTGGCTGAGTTACATCGCTTAACTCTCCTGAGGTTCAATGACACTCGTCACACAGGCCTACATTCAGGCTGCTTTAAGCTATATATCTTACATGCACTGAAGATACACACTTATCATTCTATTTTAATGCAGTATGGAAGAGATTTATCCTTAAAATAATGAACGCCAACAACACTGGAGGTATGTGAACCTCGAGACTCCACTATGAAAATTAATAGTACATTTGTGTCCCTCAAATACCCCTTCATAGGAATAGTTTACCCCAAAAATTATCATTTGTGTACCAATTGCCAGCCTGTGTTACCTTGAATTCTGATGGAAACATTTTATTTCATACCTTTATGACGATCAAAAAATACAAAAACTGAGAAAAAGTTAGTCTTTTGATATGGGTTTGCTTGTTAACGCAGCCCCACATTTTTAATAAGACTTTTCTCTGTTTTTTTCAACAAGGAGTCAAGCAAGAAGAATACAGTGAGTAGTTGATACACAAATGATAATTTGGAAGGGAAACTCTTAAATATGACTGTTATATGAACATTAAGCTGTCGATGACGAGAATCCAATAGTAATAATACTAATAAGTTCATTACAGAGCAAGTCGTGTATTGAAGAGATGTTGAATCTTTGATAAAAGTGACAGAATAAAATTAAACATGTTATTTGCATTCTGAAGTTGTATTAGGCTTAGAGGACCAGAAATAGAGCCCTTTAGTGAATATTAGAGTTTTTAAGGGGATTTGACCAAAACATCCACTCCCTGTTTTTCTTCTCAGTCTACAGGCAGCAGAAGAAACAACAGAGAAAGTGTGCGTGCGTGCACGTTTTGAGGTTAGTGACTGTGGTGAGTGGAGCGAGGGTGTGTACCATGAGGAGGGGCAATAAGGGTGGGGCAGGCAACACACACACATGACCCGGGTCCATTAGCCCCTTCTACATAATAACAATAACAGGAGGAGGAAGCAAAGGATGGAAGGTTAAGAAGAGAGGAAGAGGGAAAGAAAACTAAAAGGAAGACGGAAACGAAGGAGTGTAAAGGAGAGAGGAAAGGTAAACATTGAGAAGAGGAAGATGAGGAGCGGAGGAAACACACCAGAGGGGTGGTCGATGGAGAGAGATGGAGGTGGAGGACTAAGAATAGAGAAAACAGGATGAGCGTGGAGTAAAGAGGGGAGGGGAAGACGAGAGTAAAAACACAAGCAATCTTGAGTCGGTAGTCTTGCCTCAACCACAGGAAACCCTGTTGGCTGCCCGACAGATCGGCTTCCTGTGTGTGTGTGTGTGTGTGTGTGTGTGTGTGTTTGTGTGT
>NW_011340475.1:8923-10374 GCF_000735185.1 Notothenia coriiceps | reverse complement strand
CGTACGTCGTACGACGTACGTACGTAGTCGTCGTCGTGTGTGTGTGTGTGTGTGTGTGTGTGTGTGTGTGTGTGTGTGTGTGTGTGTGTGTGTGTGTGTGTGTGTGTGTGTGTGTGTGTGTGTGTGTGTGTGTGTGTGTGTGTGTGTGTGTGTGTGTGTGTGTGTGTGTGGTGGAGGTCTGGGCGTGGTCCCTCCAGCAGCAGGGAGGCAAAAAGTTGAACCCCCTTTCGAGGCCTCCTCCCTGGGATAGACTCAGGCCTCCTTCCCCTCCGGTGACAGTCACTCAACAGGCTGTCATTTTTTTCTGTCTTAGTCTCTCTCTGTCTTATCTAAAGTCTCTGAGGCTTTCTTCCTGCCAAAGTCATCAAGCGAGGCACCCAACTGTGTTACCCAGCTGCCCCAATGGGATTTGATTTAAACCCTTGTGGTGTCCAATGGGTGGCACCTAAATGGGTCCCATCCTGACCACTAAACCACTTCAACAAACTTTACCCGAAGCAGCCAGGCCACTTTGAGGCAGAGCTCCTGAATCCACACATTTACCTCTGGGAAGGTGAGGTGTGGTGTAGTATTTGATATGATGTGTTTTGATATGACGATGTTTACTTTTATGATTTTAAAGGGATAGTTCAGATTGATTAAAGTGGGGTTGTGTGAAGTACTTATCTATAATAAGTCTGCCTACAGTACGGTAGATGACGGATGGCATACTCCCGGGAAACATTGTACTACAGTGGATGGGCCGAGCTGCAAAACATGTTTTAGCCATATTTTATTTTCCATTAACCAGTCTCTAAATAATAGCAGAGCCCATAACGTGTTTTCGGGTGATTTCTCCATTCTTGTCTTAGTTAGATTTTTTGAAACTATCAAAGTGTTCTGAAGGTGCATGCCCAACACCCTGTTAGTGAATACAGAGCAGCAAAACACTTTTCTTCTTGCTGTTAGTAAGTGTTGTGCGCTGGTGTGGACCGCCTCTGGTAACCCCATAATAGTATCTCCACGTGGTTGAAACGTGTAATTTACTTATGTTGTCCGTACCTAATATTTTCTCATCATCCTCAGCTGTACTTTTTTGTGTTAATCAGCAAATGGTTACCAGTAAGTGATGTGAGATGGATAATGCTCCTTTGTTCAAATTCTGCAGCGTCCAATAACAGCATTTTGGGAGAAAACTTGAGAGAAGACAGCAATTTACCTGAACTACAACACCACCTGTTAACACATGAGCATGCTGTTAGCGAGTGTAATTGTTATTATTATACGGGGAATTACACATGTTCTAGTTAGTTAACAAGCACCTTCAAATTGGTGTTTACTCTTAAGATACAGAGTGAGCATAAGAATCGGAAAACCTGTTAAACACATTTTATGAATATTGCAAATCTTTCTTTTGTCTCAATGAACCCCTGTATTTATGCAATGATGTGTCTTTATTCATCAAAGCTGTT
>NW_011340475.1:0-8845 GCF_000735185.1 Notothenia coriiceps | reverse complement strand
TTGTGTGTGTGTGTGTGTGTGTGTGTGTGTGTGTGTGTGTGTGTGTGTGTGTGTGTGTGTGTGTGTGTGTGTGTGTGTTGTGTAAGTGTAAGTGTGTTTTTCTCTGTGTCTGTGTGTGTGTTGTGTAAGTGTAAGTGTGTTTTTCTCTGTGTGTGTGTTGTGTAAGTGTAAGTGTGTTTTTCTCTGTGTCTGTGTGTGTGTAAATACACAAAGAAAGAATCCTGGCCACAGTAATGGCTCTTTTGTTGTTTTTTTCGCACGCACCAAATTGACACAGTCGTCCAAAAATACACAGAGCCATAGTGAGCAAATATAACCCTTCTGTATTTACAGCAGAGACTATAAATATAAACGTCTTTCTTTAGCTGAGGCCAAAACACAGAGGGAACAACTCCCAGACTGCTTTGTGCATGTGTGTGTTTGAGTAACTCAAACTAAACCAGGCCTATTTAATTGGCAGCTCTTTTACAACCTTTATTTTAAATATACAACTGTGTTAAAAAGATAAAATAACATGATTAAAAATGTCTGGTTTACCTTGAAAATGTAGTCTGGTTTAACGGCACCTTGGCTAACAACTTAAAAAACGAACAACAAACTTCTCATTTCTATATGTCGCACCTAGAACAGTGTGGCGTATTGAGAGCTAATGTTCTTGCAGGAGTTCCTGCTGTTCTTGGTTTGTGTCTTCATGGTTGATTGCACTTACTGAAAGACGCTTTGGATAAAAGCCAGCTTAATGAAATGTAAAGCAATGTTTCACACGGGACGTCTTTGAGTGAGAAGATGATAAAACATACCAGTTATTTGAGTCTAATAACCACAGATAATACTCATCGAATCGGCTGAAAACACTCACCAGGTGTCTTGAGGTTTTCACTGTACAGAAAAGGGGGCGTGGCCTCTCTCTTCACCACCAGGTCAACATCAGCTCATACACTGTGTGTTTGGGTCCAGTGGTGGCTCTCTGTCCCGCCCTCCCTCTGCTCCTCCAATCAGCTCCCTCCCTTACTCCTCTCATCCTCTTTTATCTCTTTCCACCTCCACCCATCTCTCCCTCGCTCTTTTGCCTCTGCTGCGTATCTCCAACCCCCCCCCCCTTCTCTCCTCTCCTCTCCTCTCTCTCTGTCCTTGAATGAATGCTCTCTGACTAGTGGAACATATGCTGCTGGTTGTTCAATACCCTCCCTCTGAGCGGGGGCGCATCCATGCATGTGTGTGTCTGTGTATGTGTGTGTGTGTGTGTGTGAGTGTGTGTATGTGTTGTGGGTGTGTGTTTGTGTGTCTGTCCCCTGTGTGAATACGTGTGTGTGTTCATTGAAACATATGCCTCCTGTTGCACATCGGCCATCTGTTCCTTGAATGGACTGATGGAGTGCTGCTGTAACCATGGTGATAGGCCATTCAGTCAAATAGCCCGTCAAACAACCCCTGGCTCTGTGTGTGTGTGTGTGTGTGTGTGTGTGTGTGTGTGTGTGTGTGTGTGTGTGTGTGTGTGAGTGAGATAGAGGCAGCCTTGTCATTAAGCTTTGGAGAACCTGAAGGACATACACATGAACACACACAGATTACTCATGGCTGTGATGCTGCGTGGACTGGAAAGATGTCTCTAGCATCAGTGAAACAATGTGACAATAAACCACAGAGGCTCTTTTTTCACATCACTATAAAATAACCATTCAACATGTCAGCATGTTTGTGAGAATAGTTCACTTTTGCAAAACAGGAATCCTGTTTGATGAAATAATGGCCGTCATGACCGTAAAGACATAATTCCTGTGGTTTTATCATGCAATTGACTTAAGTAGCAAAGATTTTCCAAAAACATACCATAAGTTTTGGACTGATTTTCTACCTTCAGGGCAACCATTATTTTCCATTCGGTTCCCTCAACGTAATGATATTTGAAAACACAAAGGATATTGTTGTTGTGTATTGTGTTCACTTGAAGTAACATATCATAGTGAAACAGTTGCATGCTGGTGCATTTATGTAGTCAAACAGTAAACTTTTTAATGCAGGAAAGGTTTACATTTACTTTATCCTTCAAAACAAAAATATGAAACATGATTATTAGTTGTTTTGTTTTTTCTTTATTAAGTTAGATTTGTTGACGTAACATAGTATGTGCAACAATTATTTAGCAGTCGGCACTCTAATCTTTGAGCTTTCATGAATGCTTTACTGAGGAAGAGTGCTTAAAAAGCATGCCCTGCTCACAATTGCATTTCTTTGAAAATACAATTAAAGCTACAGTACAACAAAGTGGATTTAGAGCACCTATTAATACAAAAACATTTGCTGCACAACTGAGATCTTATTGTTCTTAAAGTATACATTAATGATCGAACGTTGGTAGTATGTTCCTTAAGGATTCCTAGTGTTGTGTGTGTGTCTGTGTGCCTCTGTGTATGTGTGTATAGAGGTTAGTTACAGGATCATCTCCTACCGTCAATGAGGTGTGAACCCCAGACTTCTCACGTCCCCCAACCCCCCATTTACACCAGCCCAGGTGTTAAAGCCCCCACTGAGGTGACACTTATCACTGGTCTGGGAAAGGGCTGCTCTGCAACAACACACACACACACACACACACACACACACACACACACACACACACACACACACACACACACACACACACACACACACACACACACACACACACTGATACTAGGGGATGACTCAGGTTGGAAAAAGTATTTCTTTCTCACCAGATATTAAGGTCTATAGATTATCAGGTCGAGACAACATTGATAAACATGTGTTTTCTTGATGACGCAGGACCTTTGCAACCATGAGATGAGATGTTGGGTTCCACTAGCCCAGTGATTCCCACCCAGGGGTACTTACGCTTGTATATACTTGTAATAGTCCTCAAATAGGAATTATGATTTGATTCAAATAATAAAACACCTAATCATGTTGCATTTATTTAGGAGTGTGTAAAGAACTATAGGAAGCAAGCACAGGTATAAATAGGTAAATGGTAGTTAAATGTTAGAAATAAATATTAAAAAGTATCAAAAAAGTACTGTGCAAACAGTTCAAATTAATAGCTCTTAGCATTAAAACGTTGCTGACCAAACTAAATATAGACAGTTCTGCAGTATGCATTGGTAACAGCTGCCACTATTTTGTCAAATAAAGTGATATATATATATATATATATTTGAAACATGCGTTGGCAATTGAGGAAGGATTAAGTGAGTTCATCTGACAGGGCTGAAGGGTTACCTCAGACCAAAAAGGATGGGAACCACTATTCACTGATCTACATTATCTCACTCAGCTTGTCTCAGATACTCACACAGGCAAAAACACTTACTCACAGATTTATCTACGACTACCTGCCTGGTGTCTGTTTTTAGGCTGTGTATCTTGCTCTATCCTCTCTGCTCCTTTCCTCTGAAGATAAATATGTCACTCAAGCTGCAGACGATGTGTGTGTGGGGGGGATGACCGACTGTGGAGACAATTTGGGAAGTTGAGTCACCCACTAAGGTCAGATAACACAGCAGACAGACAGACAGCATTAAGAACACAAAACCATTGAATATTTTTGCCTGTTTGGCACGCTTAACAAATGCGTGCAACAGGACATAGAAGACAGTAGAGAACATAAACATTTGTGGAGGACAGTAGCCAAATGGTTGCAGAGGCGACCTCTGGACCAGTGGGTCAGTGGTTCAAATTCCTGAAACAGTGTGGCAGGGAAAGTGGTTGAGTCACAACAACTGCCGTCAAATGCTGCAGAGCAACATACACCCAGTCATTGCGATGGTTAGCTGAACTTTTTCTGTTTGAATAAGAATGCACTCGTCATGCTGTTGCTGCTATCAAGCCTGGACCGATAAATGCACTTTAGAAAACTGTATACAACTTATTTTGTCACTCACACTTAAAATATAATTTCCACATATGAATCTAAGTATACAGTGCTTTATATTTTTCTTAGACTCCAATCATCTTTCATCATATACATAGTGATATATATTTTTACATGTATGTCTCACACCTTATTGTATTGTTTTTCAGCTAACAGAATGCACCTAACATAAATCATGCAGCTTTCATTTACTGATGCAGACAAATAGCTTTTCTGATGAGCTCTCAAGTCGTTGGAAAACTCGCTGCTGCAGCTGAAGGAAGACGGATGCTCCGCTGCTCTCTTGTGGTTCCCTTCTGTCTGCTGACTGTCTGCCACGATCACTGTGGAGTAAGACGCTGATCGGCTGAAATGGTAATGCATCCGTGGTTTAGATGCCTAATATACCAACAGTCTAAATCAAAGAGGAATCTACCTCCCAATGAATTAGACATATTTGAAAGCAGACTTTTAAACACACTAGGCTGGAAATATTTCTCGATAAAATAAGTTATTTTTTAAGCATTTCTAATGTTAGGAAGAAAGCCAGTGTTTTCTGGTGTTGCACAAGGTTTAACTGTTCATCTCTTGTTACAGAATGTTCTACATTTGTATTCCTGTGGTTATTAAAACGTTCTAATAGTGGTTTTGTCAGTCTTTATTGCAGGGGCCCATCCATCAAATGTTAATCCTCAAAATACTTGCGACCCCTAAGAGTGTTGTCGGTTTTTCATGTGAAGTAACATATTAAGAAAAGGAGGAGCCTTAGAAAATCTAGAACAGAAATGGTCACATATTGTATTAAGGCAATCAAGTAAGTATAAATATATCAGCAGAGATCTCTGATGATGAGCCTTTCTGCACATAAAGCATGAACAAGGTAAGCCAGGATGAACTTGCAACATAAATGGCATCTCTGCATGTTTATCAGTCCAGATTGAATAAAACTGCTGACCAACTCTTAGGGTGTCTATATAATTTGTGTTTTCCTTTAAATGGAGGTGTCTTGACTTTTTGGATCCCAATAATAACAGGTTGCCACCTCATGTGGCCCCTGTGTAAGTAGTCTAGTCAGTTGTACTGTAATTGTCACTGTAACTGGGTGTGCCATCTCTTGTGATAATAGTTGATGTCCTGATAATTGGTGTTATCCATTGTGCTGTCCCTGTAATCTGTACTGTCCCACATGAGCAATCAGCAAGGTGACACTTACTGCCTCCAACAGAGACCATGTTTGATCTGTCGATACTCACCATTGAGGCCTTCACATGTAAATGAAATTTGATGCAGAGTATTCATGACACCTGACTGGAGTCCTCATGTGGTTACCATTAAACAACTATTTAAATCAGCCTCCATTGAAATTATTGCCTTTGATAATCATACATTATCACAAACCAAAAGTTCCCAACCTCAGTGTAATAAACACAAAAACCTAAACACATTTAAAAGACAACACAAAAGAGTAAGCCTACATAAAATAGACATCAAAGCAAGTCCATTTATATTTTTTATAAGACAGACAATTTTAGGAGTGTCTTGGATACCAAAAGCTGCATACCACATTAAATGATTTATTGTGATGTTTTGGCAAACAATTGGATTTTTCAAGGGCAGTTTTTTTATATAGACATAACATTCACTTAAAAAAGCCATTCACATCCTGATAGCAATTATGTTAATTAGGAAGTTTTTACCAAAACCAATACTTCTTGTGTGTGCTGCTCACCACTGTGTTTCAGTAGCATAGATACAAATATTTTTAAGTCCAAAAAACACACATAGCGAGGAAGAATAAAATACTATTCTCCAAAATTATGGAAAATACAACCCAGCCACATGATTTTTAGTCTCTTTCGTTTCTTTAAAGAAGACGCTCATTAAAATTATTTTTATTTCTAGGACTGTATTGTGTGTGTCCTTAAAGCCAACCCATATATTTATTTATTGAACTATATCAACTGTTCACTGAATCAACACAGTGACTATAAAAGAATAGGCAGGCCTAGAGGTGAAAAGAAAAGGAGCAAGTACGCCATCTAGTGAAGGCAGGCAGAGAGCACAGTGCAGTTCTTAAAAAAGAAGGATGGGTAACAATTAATTTAAGAGATGCAACCTTTTGTAGCGACTATCAGGATCTAGTCTTATTAATATTTATATGTTTTTGACACCATACTCTACTCTACTTTTCATATTTCTTATTTACTTTTAGTTTATCATGCAGCACATCATGTACTTTTTTAGGGGGACAGTATTTTTTTAAATGTATGTCAGATAAGCTTATATTTTTAAATGTTCCTATATGCTAGTTTTAATGTTATGTCTGTTTGAATGTATAGTTTCTTAATGATTAGGCGTGGAGAGCTGAACGTAAGAATTTAATTGTAAAGTACAACTGCCTGTTTTACTGTATATTTGAAAATAAAACCTCTTGAAAGTAGATTCTGATATTATTTTAAAATGTCCAACAAAGAAAATGGCCAGTTTGAGCCAGTTGTGTTTATGTAAAGGTAATTTGATGTGTGCAATGGATTTTATCTGCATTGAAAATGTTTTGATGTTTAAAGAGAAGAACACAATTATATTTGTGGAACTATTTTTTCTGGCTCCGTCCATTTTTAGGATAATCTGCAAAACATTCAATGTTATTGTAATGCCATTTGTTTTCAATGATTAATATCAAGAAGATGTCAAAAACAAAACTTTTATTTTGAATTTATGAAGCTTCGCACTTCCTTCTTCCAGCTTGAACCAGGCGACGAAGACGAACCAGGCGACGAAGACGAACCTCGCGCGTCGTCGCTCGACGAAATGACTTCGCCATGAATTAAAATAAGCAGAAAACAAAAATGAATATCGTAGAGCAGAAACTAGCGGAATTGGTACGTGAACATCCGAATCTATACGATCAATCCCGGCAGGACTACAAAGACAATCTGAAGGGGCATCTGTCATGGAAAGAAATCGCGGATAACATGGGAAAGTCTGAGGAGGCGGTGAAGCAAAAATGGAAAAATCTACGCGACAAGTTCTGCAAGGCGAAGAAGCGAATGGCGAGGAGAAGCTCGCCTCTGCCGACAGACGAAGAGATCCCGCTGGACCGGGCCGTCCCGGTGCTGTACCACCAGCTGGCCTGGCTCAGCTCGTATGTCAAACCCAGGGTAGAAACTGTCCCGGGAGAAACCGACGGGGTATGTTCGCCTGACTGTCATTCATTGATTTAAAATGCATCCCTGATATTAAAACACTAGCTCGGAGATATAGCTATAATTAGATTAGCCTATGATACACAGGTATAAAGCTAACTATATTCATGTGTGCACAAGCTAATAACATCCAGGGTGAGCGAACAGTCTGCCTCTAGTATCCAAGTTTACCTTTCAAAATAAAAGCCTTCTCTGCGTACTTTTTAGTGTCCCAGGGAAGTGTAAAGTGTGTTTCGAACAATTGTATGTCAAATGTAATATTACTTACTGCAATTTTCTATTCATATGAGCTGGTATATTTGTAAAGGAGAAACGTGTGTCAAAATACCATTAAAAAATATTGGCCATGTTTTCTAATTGACTTGAACTGCTCAAAAGATAAACCACTTACTTAAGATAATCCACAAACCAAGTTGTGAGGCGTTTCATGTAGTAACATCTTTCTGTACACATATCCCTGGCATTTTTGTACTGCATTTTTATATTTTAACAATACGAAATATTTACGATGAGCTTATATATTGTCCCCTAATATCTGACTGCCGATTAAACAGTAAACACAGTACACTCATGGGATAGCAGTTTTCAGTCCCTATCAAACAAACCATCAATAAATAAATAACTTACAAAATGATACACTTCTTTTAAATTGTTTATTTTTATCTGTACTGTCACAAGATATTAGAAGCCAAGTGTAAATCTTTGTTACCAGTCGGAGAGGTTTCATAAAGGTCTTTGAAAAAGACGCTTGTTATATGTTTTGTTATCTGTGCTAACCGTAATGCTATATGCTTTGTTTGTGCCACACAGTTAGCTGGAAGCGGTGATGACACGGAGAGAGAGCGAGATAAAGAAATGAAGGAGCAGCATTACTCTATTCCTGTGGTTAGTACCAGCTATTCTCTTGTGGAGTCCTGTCCAAATAACCACCAGGAGATGGGAGTCTCTCTTAAACGTAAAAGGCAAACCACCACAGAAACTGAGATAAGTTCTGCGGATGCACTTTCCAACCTCAGAGATGAAGATGAACTGTTCCTGCTCAGCCTGCTGCCCTCACTGAAGAGGCTTAACATCAAAAAAAGGATGGAGGTACGGATGAAATTCCAGCAAGTGCTTTATGCTGCAGAGTTTGAGGACTAAAGAGATCTTTATAAAAAACGGTATGGTTGCTTGTTCTGGTTTATCAAAAGCATTTAACCTGTAAATAGATTTGTTTTAATTATGTTTACTTTTTTAGTATTTATTTTTTGATCACCACTTACCACTTTCATTTTTAAATTGTAATTTCAGCCATTAAAGCACTTGGGACTTAAAATCGGCAAAACACGTGAGCACTTGTTAACTTGGTTACACTCTGTGATGAAAAATGTACATTTGTTTGGAGCTCTGCTCGTCAGGGTTGCCTGCTTCTTTCAAATGATATGTGTAGATTAGACAGAGCTCTCTGACTGTACATTAATGTCTCTGCTTTATCTTTCTGAAAAGAGTCATCGCAACTGTGTATTTTTTATACAAATAAATATTTTATTGCTCTGGAGAAAAACGTTTTTGCCTCCTGTTATTTGTGCTTGTCTATAGATTTAAAAAGGGCACTGTATAATCAAGTAGTTGCTGCTGAAAATGTGTACATCAATTTCCCCCAAAGTATTTCTACAAATCTTTACCTGCTAGTATTTTAACTTACACACACACACACACACACACACACACACACACACACACACACACACACACACACACACACACACACACACACACACACACACACTCA
>NW_011340474.1:0-2400 GCF_000735185.1 Notothenia coriiceps | reverse complement strand
TTCGGGAATTGTGAATTTGTCTCAGTTCTTGTAAAAGTGTTTCGCTAATGTAATTTTGTTTAGTGAAAGGTAAACAAAATTACAAAATGTTTCACACTTTGTAATTCTCGATTGCACTTCTCAGCCACCGTAGTTATATAACTGTTTACCAATGAAGAGTGTCACTCTGTTAACTAGAGCATGTAGCATGATACTTTGAGATAATAATAATCTCATACACTGTAAAATGAAAATACAGTTTATTTCCATCCAATTCAGGAAATGTGGAGAACAGCTGTAGGTGCTGACCTCATTGCCGTAGACCATCAGATGGTGTGTGGCGGTGAGGGACTTGAACACCACAACCCAGCTGGTGTTGGTGGTCCTCTCGAACAGGGTGTCAGCCAGCTGAGGGATGTTCACATTCATCTCATTTGTGCACTGAATTAAATCTGAGGAAGGAGAAAGAAATGAAGAGGGGACAGAAATGTACAGTGTTACAGCAAAAAAGTGGTAAAGCAGGTAAACAAGGGCATGCAATAATAAAGAATAAGCTTAACTAATTAAATATAGAGAAGAAAAGCACACATTAGGTAAAATAGAATAGAAATAAAGACAAATAACTTAATAAGACAGGCAACATATTAGGTGTGTTGAGACATTAAAACATTTTTGGGGCATTTATTACAATGTAGGTTTTTGACATAAAAGGTGATTATTGCACAGTATTGCAAGAAAAGTGTCTATATTGCACATTGCGATATGTGTTTATCGCACAAGATGCACAGTCTGTAATGTATCCTCATGTCCTGTATCTGTTCCTTTTCATAACAACATGGTAACTACAATCAATGACTCAGAGTTCAGGTATACAGAGTTATTGTATACTGTCATTTTCCATTTTTGTGCAAGGAAAATAAATGTGCCCTCTTTCAGCCCTTCATCACACTAACGCTGAAAGGTCACACATTCCTAAACTTTTAAAAAGCTTCCTGAGACTGCTGAACACTTAAATATGTGTATATTTTTTTATTTAAAGTTGTTCATCCTTTCAATTCAAGAAGGCCTTTGGACCCCCCCTAAAGCGCTTTGGAGATCTAGGGGACTTGAACCCCAGGTTGGGAAGCAATGTTTGTCATGGTTTTGATTTGTTGTTTTCATTTTCCACCTTTTTTATTTTGAAATGTTTTCCTCCTTGTGTCTTGTCTGGTCCTGCTTCCTGTGTTTGCCTCCCTGTCGTGATTTTCCCTGGTGTGTCTGATTGTGTTCACCTGTTGCCCTTGTGTTTCTGCCTCCCCTGCCCAGCTGTGTCTTGTCATGTGATTACCCTTCTGTGTATTTAGTCTTCCCCTGTGCTCCATGTCTGTTCGTCATCTTTCCATGTCCATGCTACCTTGTCTCTTCATGTCCTTGTTCCCTGCCTCGCCTATGCTCGTCTTTGCTAGTCCATGTCTCCTGCCTGTTCCCGCCTGCAAGTTTGTTCCTGTCTGTCGTGCTCCCCAGTTTTGTTAACCAAACCTTTTTGTATTTTTTAACTGCATTTGGGTCCTATTTTCCCCAACCTTGACAGTCTTCAGATATGATCAAACTTTGAAGGGGGAAGTATTTATTCTGCCCTCTTCTAAAAAAAACAAAAAAACATGACAAACTATTGAGGATGATTCCAGTTATTCAATATTCCTATCCATGAGAGGCCAAAGGAGAGGCTTGGCAGATGGATTAAATAAATATTTATGTGAATGTTATATTTGAGGGCCGATTAATGATCTCTCCAGGCCGACAGTTTGCTCATTATATGACATTCAGAGCAACGTGGTTTTACTATAGATTCAAATTATATTAAAAAAGTTCAAGCTTAAGAGGCCACCAAAGTTGAACTAAGGATAATAGTAAGGTTTTTAAGTTTTAAACAGTTCCAGAAATGACTGTCACAATTGTCCAACCGTCTCACTCTGCACAGTGATGAACCACAGAAGTAACGTAGTCCAGGTTAACTGTTGAGTATGGGGCCGGGCTACATGCGTGGTCCATGAATCCTCCTCAGTGTTTGTTGAAAGCCACACAAAAGGCTTTCTGCTTTTTACATACACAATAGGCCACACATGTGACAACAAAGGCCCTTTCAGATATGACTGAAATGGATGTGGGGAGTTCAAACTTGATCTGCTGGTGTTCCTAAAGTTTGCCTTCTGAAATGCAAATCACAACAGCCAGCAGCTCCTGATCATCGGACAGACACGATACAGAACAATAAATGCACCATGGGTAAGTTAAGCTTGTTGAGTGCTTCAACTGAGAAGCCATAATAATAATAACTTGAATTTATATAGCGGCTTTCATAACCTCAAGGTCGCTTTACAAAGAAACATACAAGGACAAGATAAAAAACATAAACATAAAAAAACAGGGGCCACAAATGGG
>NW_011340473.1:0-2882 GCF_000735185.1 Notothenia coriiceps | reverse complement strand
TATATTTAACCGGATGAAGGTATTGTCTCCACAGATTCTTTAAGTATAGTATCTAAGCGATCCGATCTCGCGACGGGAAGCAAACACAGACATCACAACACGTACCTTTACAGAGCTTTTACGGGAGATCGTCTCACCGTAGCTGTCAATCTGATCAAAATACGTGTTCAATGGCATTAAAACGAGAAAAAACGCGGCTGAATCGGTTAATCCATAGGTTGATAATGTGTCTGTGTAATAATTTTTTTCATTTATAATCCATAATTCCATTTTTATGTAAAAATCGGAGAGGAAAAGTTAGCTGCTAATGGTAGCCACCAGTGTTTTGATGGTCTGCAAACTAGCGGGGCGGGGCCTGCTGTGATCTGATCAAGAATGATTGTGATTGGTGGTTTGCTGTGCATGCAGGGGAAGTTCTACACACACCAACACATGAACAAATCATAAGGAGTGAGAGTGACGCGTAGCCAAAACCGGAAGCTGCATACACTCTGGTGGCTACCATTAGCAGCTAACTTTTGTGCTCCGATTTTTACATAAAAATGGAATTATGGATTATAAACAATTGCTTCAAAGCCACAGATACATTATTAACCTATGGATCAACCAATTCAGCCGCGTTTTTTCTCTTTTTAATGCCATTGAACACGTCTTTTGATCCGATTGGCAGCTACGGTGAGACGATCTCCCGTAAAAGCTCCGTAAAAGTACGTGTTGTGATGTCTGTATGTCATTTTAAATATAGTTAGACATATTAAAGGTCATTTACAGCATTAATAATGAATATCTAATTCTTAACTGTGAATGGTTTTCATTTATTTAACATTAAAAATGTATTAGTCTGGCCAATCCAAGATTTCAATGCTGAAGGGCCAATGGAGCTGATGCCTGGTTGCCAGCTTGGCAACCACTTTTTAAAAGTTAGCGTTGAGCCCTGGTCTATATTAAATAATCATTAGTTAGAGCCCCGTAATACATTTCACTGTGTATTTTCTGTTAGCTTGCTTGACATCAAAACTCCTTACAAAGTTGTCATGCAGTTAAAGCATGTTTAGTAGTGCGTGTTCTTCACACGGCTGTAATAAATCCTGACCTGATTTGTGATCCATCCCCTTCCCTTCCAGCCGGTGGTCCGAGCCCCGAGGCACTTCAACCGCCTCCACATCCCCAAGGAGCTGCAGAAGGCGCTGCCCTTCAAGAGCAAACTCAAACAGCAGCAACCCAAAGGAAAGACCCCCCGAGACCTCCAGAGGCCCACCGTGATCAGGGAGCCCCACGAGAAGAAGGTGAGCAGATACATCCAGGGTTATGAGAGAGAGCATTCATGGCCTCTGACAAATCACTGATTTATACTCAATTGAGTATAAATGTCGTACAAAGCGGAGAACATTTTAAAAATGCTCAACCGTTGAAGGGTAGGAATGAAAAATGATCGCCATGTACTACCATACACAATATGGTATATAACCATATAAACAGTTCTTGATTATTTTAGGATAATCTATTGTTTCATCTATGCATCACTCTTTGTAAACATTATTTTAAAATTGAAAATAAAAAAATTCCCCAATCCTATATATCTCTGTCTCAAACTAAACTTTGAGCAGATGATACCAACATACAATCTAAGTTAAAATAAACAGCTGCTATATAGTAAATACAAATATGATATACCTAACAATATACCTTGACTGCATTTATAGTATTTATAGATACGGATGTGATGATAAAGGCTTTGAGGAAATCTTGGTTTATTCATTTTAAAAGTGATTGAATTTTGTATTATAAACCTGTACAAAACCAAAATACTTGTGATATAAATCATAATCAAAACTGTGCAAACGAGACACGATTCGTCGTGTATTGCTTTAACATGAGATGACCCTGGACTAGCAGAAAAGCGTGCTTTATCTCTAAACCTGGTTATCCTGTCCCGATGTTTAGGTGGCCGCCCTGCTCAACGCCCTGAGCCAGGTCCACCACCACAAGAGGAAGAAGGCCCACACGGCGCAGCACGCCAAACACAAGGAGTTCCTACAGGAGAAGGGGAAGCAAGAGGAGGCCAAGCTGAAGAGACAGAAGGAGGCACGGAAAAAACTGTACAAAACCATGGGCCAGACGGACCAGAAAAATCAGAGGTCCAGCCTGAAGGGGGGGCCCAAGGACGACTAACCTCTGAATGTGGACTCATGAGGAAAACCTCTGCAGGAAACCCTCTGCACACTGACTGAGAGGCATGGTCCACTCATTGGACTGATGACATGCGTTACACACCTTTAGCATTGTCTATTTTATTGTATTTTTCTAGATGTGTTGATATTGAAAGTACGCTGTAAAGGAACAGACTTTTGGAACTTGTTTGAATTAAACATGTTAAAGGAAACTGTTTTGTCAACAGAACCTGTTAATTCACGTAAGAGCGGTTATCCTCCTGATGGTTGGTGATTTTATGGGTGAACTCGCCATATCGTGGAGATATTATGCTCTTTGACTAATCAGAGTATTCACAATATATGATGCTCTTGGTGACACAGTAATACAATTTGTTTTGTTATTAGCAAGTAAAAAACACATGCTATCTGAAGATATAATTTGAAAGTAACCTATTACGGCCCGTCCACACAGCAGCTTAAAAAAAATCTTGAAAATCTTTGAGGTGGGCGTGTCTGAAAGCTTGGGGATTTTTTGCGACTAACAACCACTCACATGAATATCCCGCCCCCGATATACAAAGCAAAAAACCCCGGGGATTCTATGCGAGCAATATACATATATATGTATGTATATATATATATATATATATATATCTATATATATAAACTCCTCAAACAGGCGAAAACCTACCTGTTTCACCCACTGTCTCTGCCACCTCCCTCCATGCC
>NW_011340472.1:0-2339 GCF_000735185.1 Notothenia coriiceps | reverse complement strand
AACTAGTTACTTTATTAGTTACTAAATTATAAAAGTAACTAGTAACAAGGTACTTTCCTTTAAAAAATAATAACAATACAAATACAAGTTTTTGTGTTGTTCTGTGGCACACTCAGGGGCGGACTGGCCATTGGGAATACCGGGAGTTTCCCCGGTGGGCCTAAATCCTACCAGTCCACATTTGTAAGTGTTTTGATAGGCTACCTTTGTTCTATCTATCAGTTTCAATTTCACACATCAGGCCCGTAGCAGCTGTCACTGCGCAGTGAACAATCAGGAGTGAGTGACTTAGAGACCTAGCTGGCAGTTGCTTACAGATGGATAAACAAGCTCCAAAGCGTAAAGGCGTTTTTGTATAGTTTGTGTATACAGTATACAGTATTGTAGCGAGCCCTGTCATCTCAACTTGAGATTCGATAGTGACCATTTTTTTTTCATCTTGCTGTTTTGGAAAAATAAAGTATCTTACCAATACTTTACCTCTGTCTCCCGGTTCGTGCAATTGGGTCCTATATCCTGAGTGTCTGAGTTCATAACAGTGTTGGTTGAGACCAGAGCAGGGCTCAAAGAATACTGGATATTGGACATTAATCATGTGGCCTGTGATAGGATTAGGATTAGGATAGTGTATTTGCCATATTTGGAGAAAGTTTGTCAGTGTTGTGTTTGCAATTTGGTTTTGGCCAAAAAACAAAAAAAACATTTAATAAAATAATATAAAGAGGCATTCGGTTGCTGTTTCTGCTTGTTAATAAAACCTGAATTAACATTAACTAATCACGAAGCCGGTAAAGCATGAGTGACTGCACTCAGACATTTACTTTGGGAACTCGTTTGTGGTTTTATGTGTTTCTCTATATATCTTTTTATGCCATTCAAACTTAATTACTAACTCCTAAGCATTAATTTAGAATATTATATTATAAGTTTTAGATGGCAAAATAATTTTAGAGGTTAAGTACCATCTTAGTTAATGTTCTGGATTTGTATTACTGTATTTATGAGCATTTCTCTTTCAGCTGCATATTTATGTAATTTTAAAAGCTTGCTGGTTTAAAGCAAAGCTCCATATATCACTGTATTAGTCCACAAACATTAGCGTCGCTGCCTCAAAGAAAATGGACTAAAGTAAATGTGTGTAGTGTGTAGTGTGTAGTGGAGCAGTAATAGTGGTACACAGTGCAAAGTGAAGCAGAATGACTCGTGCAACACAAGTCTCTCATGCATAATGCATCGGTCCTCCCGCCTCTTTAAAACAGGGAACTGTCACTCCTGGTTAGACCCAGCCCTGAACCGATTACTGTGTGTCCCCTCGCCCAGGCCCATCCCTGTCTGTTTCCATCACAGCGCCGCACCATTCGCCCTCTATGGGGACAGGCTGGGAGAAATAACTGTGTGTAATGTGGCTAATCATGGTATGCACACATCAGTGTTTCAAGATTCGAAATTCAAGATCATATGCACAGCAGCTACAGTGTAGATATGGCAATATGACATATGTAAGCCCAGAGCTCCTCCAATAATGTAACATAATATAAATATAGGACATAAAACCATAACATACATTTTAAAATAAAAGTAAAAATAGTGCAAGAAGAAACAGACCAATGTGCAAGTAATGCAGATGGAGTAAACAATAAACATGTGAGAAAATAAATCAATAAGCTAAGTAATGCAGAGAATGTTGTAAGTGACCAAGTAAATGCAGGAGTCTATACACATGCAAATAGAATAAGATAGACAAGAACAGAATGAAAAATGAAATATTGTACAGTGAAATAGAATAGAGAATTAGTGTATATTTGCGACAATCTTATGAAGGACCCAAATGCAGCACTCGACAAACCAAGGAGTATTGGTAATAATAACAGAGCAGAGGGATACCAGCAGAACAGTATCAGCCGGAGGATGTGCAGGAAAACGAACAAGAGGACAATGGGCAGAAGGTGAGTCAGGGCCGGGCAGAGGGTCAGGCCGGGCAGACGAGGCGGTCAACGGAGGTTTAGGCAGGGTCAGACAGTAGGCAAGGCAGGATAGTCCAAGGACAGGCAGGATCAGGGATCAGGCAGGTCAGGGACAGGCAGGGTCGGAACCGGGTAGTCAATATGGTAACAAACGCGTGAAAGACTAGCATGAAGGCAAAGTACATTCTGGCAACGGGTGTGTGTCTGGTGAGGGTTTAAATACTGGCAGTAAAGCTAATGGGTGCAGAAGAGAAAGAGAGTGAGCAAAAACGTGGGTGTGGTTAACAGGTGGAAAACCACTGGTGAAAGATGGAGCAGACTGTGACAATTTCCCCTTTTACAAGTCAGTGTAGTATGCATGAAGTCAAGTCATAA
>NW_011340471.1:12599-18077 GCF_000735185.1 Notothenia coriiceps | reverse complement strand
AGGAGAAATACACAGATGCAAATAGACATTACTAGTAAAATAAACACGTTCAATGTGACGTTCACTTGATCTCACAGTTGATCGTTAATTAGATCATAATGAAAATTTTCCTTGAATGAGTTTTGGAGATATATCCAGATGCAAATAGAGAAAAAAAGTATTCAAATGAAACACCTGAAATGTGTATTTTGACATTTTCTGACCCAGGTTATGAAAAACGTTCACTTGACCTCACAGCTCTGGTCCACCATCACACAGTTGATCTTCCTCCACCAGGTCTCCCAGACGCTCTTCATCTTATCCGGCGTCTTCGTCCTCAGGGGGATCTTCTTCTTCATCTTCCTCTCCTCGCTGCAACTCTCCATCTCCGTCGGCTGGATGCTGGCCAAGATGGCCGAATCAAACGGGTCCTTCAGGTTCTTCTGGGTCAGCGCAGAGACCTCCATGAATCCCACCATACCCAGCTCCTCTGCCAGCTGCCGGCCCTCCTCCGTGCCCACGGGACGCTGCTGGTTCTGGGCCAGCTGGATCAGAACCTGCACGTCCTCCCTCAGGTCCAGCTGGGTGCCGACGAGGACCAGAGGAGTGTCCGGACACTGGTGCCGGATCTCAGGGAGCCAGCGGTCCACCAGGCTGCGGAGGGAGGAGGGCCGCACCACGCTGTAGACGAGGAGGAAGACATCCGCGTTTTTGTAGCAGAGAGGACGAAGGAGATCCAGCTCATCCTTTACGAAGAGAAACCAGAAACAGAGAGGAGTGGTTAGCAGAGAGGGCACACGTCCTTTACTCAAGTAGAAGTACAGATACTCGTGTTTAAAAATACTCTGGTGAAAGTAGAAGTACTGACTAAACTTCTTTACTCAAGTAAAAGTAAAGAGGCTTTGAAATGTACTTCAGTAAAAAGTACCCATAACTAGCAGCTGTTTTAAAGAGTACCTGACCTCCCTTTATATTAATAGAACAATAATGTCATTGTTAGCTAATGAATGTTTCCATGGTGACCAACGGCAACATGACAACGTTTTCATTGGTCCCTCTTCTTTAGAGAAGACCAGGAAATGATGGATACACGGATCGTGTTCAAATCAATAGGCACGCAATGACTCTAAATAATAATGATCACGCCACCAAACACACATTCAGACTAAAGGAACCAGCCTGTTTGGAAAATGAGAGAAGCAGAAAGTACAGGTATTTGGGTTCAACATGTAAGAAGTAGAAAGTACAGGTATTTGTGTTCAACATGTAAGAAGTAGAAAGTACAGGTATTTGAGTTCAACATGTAATAAGTAGAAAGTACAGGTATTTGAGTTCAACATGTAATAAGTAGAAAGTTCAGGTATTTGAGTTCAACATGTAAGAAGTAGAAAGTACAGGTATTTGAGTTCAACATGTAAGAAGTAGAAAGTACAGGTATTTGTGTTCAACATGTAAGAAGTAGAAAGTACAAGGTTATTGAGTTCCAATATGTAAGAAGTACGAAAGTTACAGGTAATTNNNNGTTCAACATGTAAGAAGTAGAAAGTACAGGTATTTGTGTTCAACATGTAAGAAGTAGAAAGTACAGGTATTTGTGTTCAACATGTAAGAAGTAGAAAGTACAGGTATTTGTGTTCAACATGTAAGAAGTCAAAGTAAAAAGTCGTCAGAAAAATAAGTAGTGGAGTGAACGAGAGAGACAAAGAGGACGGGTTAGAATTTCTTTCCTATTGTCAGGCAAAAAAAAAACACATCGAAGGCCAAAATGTATCTCTTCATAGATTCTGACCTCCATAATGGAAATTACAGTTTTGGAGCAGGACTCAGGAAACAAGCAGAGCAGAAGACATGCAGGAATAAAATCTTCTGTATCTTTCTTATTGTCATCAAAAACACACGTGAAAATACCTAAACGTGTCTCTTTCTGACCTCCAAAATGTAAATGAAACTTCTGGAGCAGGACTCAAGCAGGCATTGGTTAACATTTCTTCAATAATGTCTGTTTAGTTGCATCTTTTGAAAGGTTAAATAATGTCACCACAGTGAAGCGCTGATATGCAAACCTCTGCAGTTGAGTGCATGCATGTTGGTTTTGATAAAAGTATCAGCTAAAGCTTTTAAAAGGAAGAGTTGATGGTGGATAATGGACACTCAGCCAAAAGAGGGCGATGGAGCACAGGAGGACAGAGGGGGCAATACTCCTCAAATACAAACATGGTGACTTCCTGCAGGGGGCGATGTGACATGTGGAGATATTGGGGGGCAACTAAAAACTAAAGGGGTCTAAAAGGATTTCAGTCCAGGACTAAAAGCCAACACAAACACTCCAATAACTACTGACGAACACTCATTGATCCCTGATAACTTACTTTGATTGATCCATCAACCAGCCCCCACTTCTTTGTGGCAGAGCAGCACGAGAAAGACATAATATATTTCTATTAAAAAATAGGGAACTAAATTTGAACCATTTGCTAAGTGTTGTATTAAAGGTCTGTGGTATTATTTAACAGTAACTCACGTGTCCAGCTGTGTCCCAGAGCTGCAGTCTCACTGGTTTTCCATCAACCACCACCATCACTGAGAAGATACAAAAAGCAAGTATTGTGTCTTTACACAATTACAATGATTGAGTATAGCATTGTAAGTTAAATTAGGTCAAAATACAGACAGACAGCCTTAAACGTTACATCTGTCAAGGTTAAGGTTACTTTACTCGTGTAGCACATTTCAGACACAAAGACTATTTAAAGTGCTTACAATAAAATTAAAATTAAATGGAAGAAAAATACAATTAATTCAAGTGATAGAAGTAACTTATAGATCGACCCTGTAAATACAGATGATGCTGCAAGAAGTGCAGAAGCAAAATAATAAAATATAGTTGTAGGACCTCTGGAAAAGCAGCAAAAAATAAGGTTCAGAGCCTCAATTTAAAATAAGTCTTGTGCGTAAAACCTGTGCGTAAAGCTGACAATCAGCCACATTGACGTCAGACATTACCGGTAAAGTTGTCAAACGCTGTGGGCACATATTCGGTAGGGTATCCGTTGGTGGTGTAGCTGACGATGAGGCTGGTCTTGCCCACAGCTCCGTCTCCAACCAGGACGCAGTTCACCTTCCGTTCAGGTGCGGAACCGGAGCGGCGCCGCCTCGCGCACAGAGGGAGCTCCCGGTTCTTCAAGCGCCGAATCGGCACCGGGGGAACATCTTGCCCGCAAAAAATCGGTTCCGACACACAGCGGGGCTTCTGCTTCCCGATCTCCTGCGGAAGCATGGCTTTAAGATTATCAGAATGGATTTGTTTTCGTTGTTGTTCAGAGTCGATGGACACGCACTACGCGCTCCATCTTCCTGACAGCTCGGCTTGCTGCTTCTTTAAAGGTTGTTAAACTGCACAAACAAAGGCAGTATCGATATTTCGCTGAGGTTCGGCAGAGATTTGAGGCTCAGCCGGCGGGGTTTCTTCTCTCAGCAGGACCTCCTGATTCTACATCTGCTGCCGTCGTGATTCATAAGAGGCTTAAAGAGCGCAGAGCCATATGAGGCTCCACAGATCCAAGTGAAATGAGCTAAGCTTCCTGGAAGCCTTGATCCCACACAGTGAAATATACAGTACGTCCCTTATTAAGCCAATTAACAAAAGGAAATAACAATCAAACGTTCAGATCAACAGTTCATTGAGACATTATATGTTTTTTCAACATGTTTTACGTTTAATTTAATTATGTAGTCGAGATTTTTTATTTTTTTTAAACTTTCATATTAGTAGTTGATTATATATGCAGTTTGATCACATACAGTGCACATGTCAATCAACATTGTTTTTTTAATTATACATTATTTAAAAATATAAAAAGTCTTTCCTAATAGAGATGTTTAAGACAACACCTGCCTCCTCAGCTAAGTGCATCTTATAGAAGACACAATTACATAGTTGCTTCGTATTTATTGCTTTGACCCAGTACTCCTGTTCTTTAACATCAATACAGTCTAACCTATTGTTTCACCTCCACCAGGCTGATTATAGGAGAGTATGGAGATGTGGAGTGACGCCCCCTAGTGGTGGATCCAGCTGTGGTTCCCTGGAGGAAGAGGAGTGGATGAATAATCATTTCTTATCACTGCAGGAGAAAATAAACTGACATCAGGAGAGGCTGAAGAGGACCTGCAGTAAAAACATTTCTGCTAACATGTTATAATCCTTATCAAGCAGGGATAGACTAAACATCAAAATACACAGGTTTAAAGCTCCCTGATCCAGCTTTTTATTCATCTCTGACATGTGAGAGAATGTTTTTCAAAGGTTCAGCTGATGGCCGCCTAAAAGGTTTACAGTGATTTCACTCAGGGCCCCTGAACCAATGGGCACCGGGTCGGCTCTTTAGGTAATCCACCCATTGCTACTGGTGTTACAAATGTGACCCTTTTGACACCGTAGAGGGCTTTCTTCTTGTTAAAGGGTCACTTTGTTATTGTTCAACATGGACCATATTTAATTATGGGCATTTACATTTGATATTGGTCCAGAAATAAGCGAGAAAGCTGCAGCAGAATGGGCTGCAGTGTAATCATATGGAGCAATCGGCACCTTCAATGTATGTCCATTTAAAGTGTTTGTTCTTGCCACTGACAGACTCAGATTGTTCTGTGACAACATGATGGGAAACACAACAACACTCTACAGAGAACCATTTGGCATCATCTGTTAAACCCAAACAGACCAAATATAGCAGAAGGTAAAAATACCAAACGTAACTGAAACAGCGTTCTAGTTCGTGTGTGTGTGTGTGTGTGTGTGTGTGTGTGTGTGTGTGTGTGTGTGTGTGTGTGTGTGTGTGTGTGTGTGTGGGAGGCAGAATATGTTGCAATGCATTGAATAGCACACAAAACACCAGTGAGTAGGAGTGAAACCATACAAGACAACAAGACACACACACACACACACACACACACACACACACACACACACACACACACACACACACACACACACACACACACACACACACACACAACCAGCCGCAAAAATAACTGTGTAGGAGTGAGAGCCACAGCAGGTCAAAGGGACCGTTTTTGGAGTAACTTCATAGGTTTTGATGTCATTACAACTGTCATATTAATAGTGGATGTATATGTCTTCAACCACAGGGGACTACAATAAATACATATTTTTAATTCTGTCATTTTTGAAGTATTACAAAATGAATTGCAGCTGTATTCGGAAAGTAAATGGATTATATTCATTACTGGAGTTCCTTAAGACAAACCTGCCTTCTCTGCTGATGACATCTAAATAATATTCTCTCTTCTTTTGTGTTGTTGATGGGATCAGCTGATTGTACATTCTCTCTCCCCCCCTCTCTCCTCTCCCCCTCTCTCTCTCCTCTCTCCTCTCTCTCTCTTTCTCTCTCTCTCTCTCTCTGTCCTCTCTTTCTCTCTCTCTCCCCTCTCTCTCTCTCTCTCTCTCTCTCTCTCTCTCTCTCTCTCTCTCTTGCG
>NW_011340471.1:3690-4449 GCF_000735185.1 Notothenia coriiceps | reverse complement strand
GTAGGGGAAAGCGTGTCTCATTGTTTTGTGATGGGATGGAGGGCATGGGGGGGGGGTGATTGTCTCAGCATCAGGTAACCGGAGAAACGCATCCTTGACGTCATATCTGAGCAAAGTGACGCAATGTACGTGCACGGCAGCCCCATTATACTGCAGACAAATCACACTTCTAATGAAGGACCTAATTAAGAAATAAGTCCCATCTCCTGCTCCCTATCACACAGACGCACACCACACGTACGCACGCGCACACACACCACAGACTTCAATTATGTTTTTTTTCGACATTTGGTCAATATTAAAAGACAAAGAAGCCATATTTGTCAGGTTATGTTTGTTTGATGTGAATGGAAGTGTGTGTGTGTGTGTGTGTGTGTGTGTGTGTGTGTGTGTGTGTGTGTGTGTGTGTGTGTGTGTGTGTGTGTGTGTGTGTGTGTGTGTGTGTGTGTGTGTGTGTGTGTGTGTGTGTGTGTAGGGAAGGGGAGAGTGTATTGTGTATGGGACATGTGGACGCGCACTCTGCTAAGGGAGGCGCGCTCCCGCTGTTATTGAGGGGAGAGCAGGTGCTGGCTGAATTACCATACAGCTGAGGGGGGGAGAGCAAACTTATTCCTCCACCACACACACACCCACACACACACACACACACACACACACACACACACACACACACACACACACCTCTCACTATCTTCTCTCTCACCTCTCAGTATCTTCTCTCTCACCTCTCAGTATCTTCTCTCCTCTCAGTATCTTCTC